>NW_017672101.1:68971-146573 GCF_001879085.1 Nicotiana attenuata
CCATGGAACGAGATTGCATCACTTTCGTGCGCAAATGTCATCAATGTCAGATCATGGAGATTTGATTCACTCTCCGCCCTCGGAATTGCATACAATGTCGGCACCATGGCCTTTCGTTGCTTGGGGAATAAATGTTATCGGACCGATTGAGCCAGCAGCATCAAATGGACATAGATTCATTTTGGTAGCTATTGATTATTTCACTAAATGGGTGGAGGCAAAAACCTTCAAATCTGTGACTAAGAAGGCAGTTGTCGATTTCGTGCATTCAATATCATTTGCCGGTTTGGGATCCCGAAAGTAATCATCACAGATAATGGTGCAAATCTCAATAGTCATTTGATGGCCGAGACATGTCAGCAGTTTAAGATCATGCACCGCAATTCCACTCCATATCGTCCTAAGGCAAATGGAGCAGTTGAAGCAGCTAACAAGAATATCAAGAAAATACTTCGGAAAATGGTCGAAGGGTCAAGGCAATGGCATGAAAAACTACCTTTTGCATTGTTGGGTTATCGCACTACTGTCCGCACTTCAGTAGGAGCGACTCCTTATTCCTTGGTGTATGGAACCGAAGCAGTAATACCCGCAGAGGTTGAGATCCCGTCCCTCCGGATCATTGCTGAGGCAGAAATTGATGATGATGAATGGGTTAAAACCCGCTTGGAGCAATTAAGTCTGATTGACGAAAAACGACTGGCAGCGGTATGTCATGGTCAGTTATACCAACAGAGAATGGCAAGAGCATATAACAAGAAGGTGCGTCCACGTAAGTTTGAAGTAGGGCAGTTGGTGCTGAGACGTATCCTACCTCATTGGGTTGAGGCAAAAGGAAAGTTCGCCCCAAACTGGCAAGGGCCATTTGTTGTAACCAGAGTGTTGTCCAATGGTGCATTATATTTGACAGATGTGGAAGGAAAATGTGTAGAAATGGCTATCAATTCTGATGCAGTCAAGAGATATTATGTATGATTCTTTTGTCTTTGTGTACTTGATTGTATTTGACATATTTTGAGATTGAAATGACGAAGGCATTTTGTTCTGCTATCTAAACACTTTATCCCTCGTTACCCCTTTGAGCCTTAAATACTTTCTTGCATACCCCTCTTTCGGAATCAATAATCAAGCTCGTAAGGCCGAGCAGGGAAAGAAAATGGAGACATAAGAGAAAAACCGTGAAAAAGGAAAGGAAAAGAAAAGAAAGAAAAGAAAAGAAAAAAAAGAAGAAAAAAAGAAGAGAGAAAGAAAAGAAAAAAGGAGAGAAAAGAAAAGAACGGTGAATGAAGCAGGAAAAAAGAAAAAAAAAGAAAGAAAAGAAAAGAAGTAAAAGGAAAGAAAACAAAAGTGGAAGAAAAGGAAAGATCGCAACAATGAACGTAGTCGTTTGAATTTGACTTGATCCCGAAAGGGTACGTAGGCAGCCTCACTGAGGTTCAGTCATAACAAGAGAAAAATCCAAACAATCCCCGGGAAGGAAACTGGGGTAGAAGTTATGGTTGTTGCATGAGATATGATTCCGAAAGTTGTAATATCGGACCCACGTTTGAATTATTTTGAGCTTCTATACCTTTCTTTCTAAACCCATCCAAAAGCCACATTACGGTCCAAAGAAAGACCTTCTGATCAATCTTAAGAAATGTCAATGCAAGCAGGTAAAGTGATTTTATTGGGGACAACACTCCAGTGACAGAAGGAGAGATATTAAAAATGAGAGAGTCTTATTGGTGAAAACCCTCACGGGCACCGTAAGGCGAAGTGAGTCTGAGAGATATTAAAAATGAGAGAGTCTTATTGGTGAAAACCCTCACGGGCACCGTAAGGCGAAGTGAGTCTGAGAGATATTAAAAATGAGAGAGTCTTGTTGGTAAAAACCCTCACGGGCACCGTAAGGCGACGTGAGTTTGAGAGATGTTATTGGTGAAAACCCTCATGGGCATCTTAAGGCGAACATGAGTCTTCAGATGTGCAAATAAGGAAGTCTGTGGTTGAAAGGTGTTTGAAACATGGTGAAAGAAGCAAGGTTTGGGTTCTGTTAAAAGTCGAGCGTGAAAGTATGAGGCAACAAATGTGGCAAGTAACAATTGATCGGTTGGACAGACTAGGTTGGGATCCAAAGTGCATGGCACGATCAACGGAATCAGCCTTTCCACTCAGATAAGTCTTGTCTTTTCCTCTTCATTACCACTCATGCATTCCCAAAAGTTTTCTATCCTCAATACCTTCGAGGTCATTGCATTTCATCCTCTTGAAATCTGTCTATAAGACGTTTTAGTGTCAGTTCTATTCAAAAAACAAAAGAAGAGTGTCAAAGCTAATTACCAGCTCCCCAGTTAGGTGGCACAACAAATTGGAGACATGTCAAAGGAAGTAAAACATGAAGGATCAATAAAATCAGTGGAATAATCAGACATTTGCGAGGAAAAGGCAAGGTTCACAGGAAAGGAACAGGAACACAAACAGTGATATGAAGTAAACATAGGGGTCATCGAGATTTAAGGGTTGAAAGTCAACTGGGAAATCGGGGCAAGTCAAGGCAAGTCCAGGAAGCAAGTCAGGGTGGATGTCAGAAGCGGGAGCATGGCCAACAAGAATGCCAGCAGCTAGTCACCGTTTTACTAACAAAGTTTTCTTTGATTGAAACAGGGGCAGAAATTTTCTTCGTCGTTATTTTGTTGAAATCAGGCGCCCACCTGGAGAATAAGGGAATACTTTTCAAGTTTCAGCAATCAGGCGCCCACCTGGAGAACAAGGGAATACTTTTCAAGTTTTAGCAATCAGGCGCCCACCTGGAGAACAAGGGAATACTTTTCAAGTTTTAGCAATCAGGCGCCCACCTGGAGAACAAGGGAATACTTTTCAAGTTTCAGCAATCAGGCGCCCACCTGGAGAACAAGGGAATACTTTTCAAATTTTAGCAATCAGGCGCCCACCTGGAGAACAAGGGAATACATTTCAAGTTCAGTAATCAGGAGCCCGCCTGGAGAATAGAGGCACATATTGCAAATTGCAGCAGTCAAACATCACCCGGAGGAATGGTGAAACATCTACAATCAATGCAAGGCAACAACGCAAGAATTCCAGTGGAAAGATACAAGTTCAAGGTAACGCAAAGAGCAAGTTAGAAGACACAGATAGGACCTTTTGTAACTCATAGCTTAGACTAGCTTCTTTTTATCTTGACCGGGTGTAATAAGGAGGTCAACAAGCAGTAGCAGCAACAACAGCAGTGAAATCACAGCTCTTGGTAGTCCCAGCTACCAGACCCTCCCGAACTACACTGACCTGATTCCTGTTTAGCCCAGGATATGTAGGCAACCTCTGAAGCAGGGTGCGGTCAGGCTTTTTCAAAAATTGCTTCACACGGAATATGCAAACGGGCAAAAATCGTTCATTTATGCTCACTTGTCTTTGCAAGAAAACTCTTCGTGTTTCCGGGCAAAGAGGGGCAGCTGTGAGCACGTGATTTTTGCCCTAAGCAATAATTCCCAAAATTTCAAACAAAACAGTTTTTCTAGTATTTAAAATTTTTGTGAATTTTGTGGCATCCTTTGGTAATTGTTGCATTTTTATTTGTGCATTTTAATCCATATGAAAATACCAAAAATATGCATTGGCATTTAGGGATTTAATTTCACAATTTTAGTACTAATTAATTTTAAAATAAATGTAGAGAAAATTGCAAGAAAACAGTTCTTTGCATTATTAATTATTGCATTTGTTTTAAATAGAGTTATAAGTAATTCTAGGAGTTAAATAGTGTAATTAGTTCTGTGCTTTGTTTTAGCATTTTATAAAATCAAAAAAAAATAATAATAAATAAATACAAAAAATACAAAAAAAGGAGAAAAAGAGAAAAATTCAAAATAGTCTTGAGTAAAGACCAAATTTGGGCCAAAATTAGGTAGCCCAAACAATTCCCACGTCCAGGCCCAAATGCTCTGCCGGTCCAAGTGCCTCATAATCAAACGACGTCGTTTTGACGTCGTTAATCACGACCATCCATCTCCCCCAGATCCAGCGGCCACAATTGACTCTCAAAAATATAATAAAACTGTAATAACTTTTATACAAAACTTAACGACAATTCCCATCCTCCTCGTACAAACCTTAACCCCGCCTTCCTCCGCCTTCCTCCGCCCTAGCCCCACCGCCCCTCCGCCGTCCGCCGCCGGCCGAAAATCATCGCCGCCGGCGGCAATGCTCCGATGACCACCAAAAATACACCAGTGACTCCTCTCGCCCTCCCCTGTCCAACCATGCCCTCAGTTCCCCTCTAATCATAGCCAGTCGCCTCGAATGTTCCATCAAAGTTTCCGGCCAAGTCGCAAACTCACCCAAACTGGCCCAAATTCGTACCAAATGTCCCTCATCCCTCCCTCATCATTAATCCCTAACCAAAAGCTTTCGAATTTTGCCAGAGCTTCTCGAATTTTAGATCTTAGACTGGCAGAACCCTAGCTCAGAAAATCTTGGGGATTTTCGACCGTAATTTCCCTAATCATGTGTGTTCTATTGAAAACACACGATTAGGGATGTTACGCGTCAAGAATCCCGGAGGATTCAAACGAATGACTGGTCAGAGTTCACCCCATAGTCAGTCAAGTGCTCAAACTAAGTAAGTTTTCCTTGTTCTTCTTCGTTAGTCTTTTCCTCTTGACTGATATTTCCTCTTGATCCATCATTAGGGCTTGAGTTTATTTCTCCTCATTTTTTTCGGTTGAACCAGTGTTCAAATCGGTTAGCCTGTTTCTTATTTGTTATTCTTCATTGTCTTTTAATTAACAGTGAGAATTGGGTCGTTTGTCAATTTAGTTGTGACTGAGTTCTTTAGAATTAGGAATGATCATGTTTAGGATTTAGTTTAAGTTTTGAGTTGCTTAAATCCTCTCCAGGCTTCATGAATGTTTAAGTTTGTTCTATTAGTTGTGTGTGTCGAATCTGTTTGCTTACAGTTTTGATCAATACTATTTGAGCACTGTTTGACTTTGACTTGTTATTAGTAGTTGTTAATCCAAAAATCAGTAGTTATTTGACTTTAGGATTTGCAATTGGATTGGCGGCTGGTTAATTTGCAGAAATAGTTATTTGGACCAGGGTCAGTTAGAAAGTTTAGATAAATTAATATAGGCTAGTAATTTCAGGAGGTTCAAAGGGTAGTTTAGGCATGGGAAAAGGGTACTTTCATCAGATTTGGTAATTCTTAAAGGGGGGTAAGGATAGAATAGGGATTGTAACAAGTATAGAACCTTCTAGGATGGACGATAGTGTAGGTTCAAATAAACTTAAGGTAGTTGCTTGTGTAACAAGTCAGAAAATAAAGGGGTAAGCACTGAAATTAGAATAGGGACTAAGGGGGTAAAGAAAAATCTGAAATTGGATCTTAAGTTCACCTATAAATAGGCATTCATTTGCCTTGAGTAGAGAAGTTTTTTGATAGCCATCTCGACCCCCCCCCCCCCCTCAAAACCCTCTGATCATCCTCAAGTTTCAGAAAACAACAGAAAAGTAAAGATTACTATTCCATTAATCTCTCCTAACCTCATTCTCAAATTTCAGTCATTAATCCCATTTCCTAGCTCGTTAAGGATAAGAAGTAACCTGAACTCATCTGTGTATGCTCACTTTGGATATTCACAAGCTGTTCGAATCATGTGTGCATGAGATTTACTTAGTCCAGGTTGATTTGTTGTCTGTTTACTGGGGATGTCAGTCCTGGGTTCATTTTTAGCTGTTTGGTGCTGTTTGGGTTAATCTGTGAACTCTATTGGCTCTCTAATTTATTCTGAGTTGTTGGGTATGTGCTGGACTGTTGTTGAGATTTTAAACTGGTTTTCTGAGCTGCTGCTGAAGTTGTTACTGCTGCTAATCTCTCCCTTTTCTTATTTGCAATTACCAGGTACACATTCGAATCTGCCCTGCTGTAACATTAAGCTTGAAATGGAATACAAATGTTCATCTGTTTGGTTTTGAAGTGTGCTGTTTGGACTGTGATGTATTGATAGTTAAATAGGTGTTAGATTTAATCAGCATAGTGTCGAATCAATTTTGTAATATGTGTGTAAGTGCTGGACTGTTAACTGGACTGTATAACTGGACTATTCATATGGACTGTGCAGTGAAATTTGATTCTGAGTATAGCAGTTCACATGTTAGAACCTAATGCCTACTTTCTGCAATGAGATTTATGATTGGACTGTTTCGATTTTTGTTTCATGTCAATAGGATTGCCTATAGCAGTTATTTGTATGAACTTTTGGACTTGATCCTCTTAAGTTTGATATCTCCATATTATTAGTAATCACCTTAGTCTAGTTATCCTGTATACATTTCTGAAATTAGTTGCAGCCAGTAGTAGATACAATTGAACAACTTGAAAGAGGTTCGTTAGTATTTTTTCGTGTGAACTCGCTTAAGTTCCAGTACTAATAGTTGCTAACAGACATTAGCTTAAATAGTCACCATAAAACATGCATGATATAAATAATGAGTTAATTGAAGTAAGTACAAAACCAGCAAAATAGTAGCCTGATTCACTGATGCATTTGCTCGATATGCTGAACTGGACGGGCCATCTGGGTCTGTTTTCATTGAATAAAGCCTCTGTCCAGTCAGCCTTTCCCGTTATCACAAGTGGCATTAAAATGGCATTGGGCCAAAACTAAAGCCCAATTTTACCCAAAATTTACTGACCAACATAGAAAGGTTATAGCCACTTTAGGATTCCCTTTAAAATAAATGATAGACGAGACGAGCCTCGCCGAATAAAACACACAAATTGCGGGGCCCTCATTAATTGCTTATATCAAAATATTTAGACTTCGGGATGTGCCATTTAGCGAATTTCATGGCTCCCCCACACATTTAATAAACGCGTAGCTACTTTAGGCGCGCATTTTAAATAAAATCACCTTCCTAAACACGGGTGCACATTTATGTGACCCAAATCCAAATCTCAACGAAGTCGAAATGTGTTAACAATCACGGGTGCACTGGTGCAACGTGGTTTAAGGCGCATTTCCACGACGTTGCAAATTCGTTTAAAAATCGAATAAATAAAAATGAAATCGGTTTATTAATAAAAGCACATAAGCTAGAACATATTTCGAAATCAGACAAAATCAAATACAATAGTTGAGCGACCGTGCTAGAACCGCGGAACCCGGGAATGCCTAACACCTTCTCCCGGGTTAACAGAATTCCTTACTCGGATTTCTGGTTCGCTGACTATTAACAGAGTCATAATTTCCTCGGCTCGGGATTCGATAGGTGACTTGGGACACCATTAATTTCCCAAGTGGCGACTCTGAATATTAATAATGAACCCCGTCCCGATTGTCACTTCAAGTTGGAAATAACTCCCTTTATTATATCCTTGCGGGTGTAGTAATAAAAGGAGGTGTGACAGGCTCCTTTCCTTCTGGGGTGCATCCATCTTCATGGTTTGCCTTCTAAGTTCATAGGCAGTGAGATTTCCAATTAGCTTATCCAACTTAAGAGTGGCAATGTTCTTTGATAGTTGAATAGTAGTGATTTTGCTTTCCCAAGAGATTGGCAGAAACCTTGTCAAAATCTTCTCAACTTTGTCTTCTTCAAGAATAACCCTTCCAGGAGACTTAAGCTCATTTGTCTGTATGGTGAACCTTGTATACATCTCTTGGATGGTTTCCCCTTCCTTCATGGTGAAATTCTCATATTGAGAATACAGCAGTGTTCCTCTGGACCTCTTCACTTGAGGTGTTCCTTCATGAGCCATTTGCAAAGTATCCCAGATTTCCTTAGCAGTGGTACAACTTTGAATTCCACTGTACACGTCTGGACCAAGTCCACACACAAGCCATTTTTTGGCCTTTGCATTCTTTTCCCACTTCCTCAAGTCTTCAGCATTGCAGTCAGCTCTTGTTTTTGGCACATCTACACCTTCAGCATTCTTCTTCATGGTAGCTAGGGGACCATCAGTGACAGTGTCCCATAGCTGGTAGTCTTCTCCGATGATGTGATCTTTCATCTTGTTTTTCCACCAAGAGTAGTACTGACCATTAAAGAGTGGAGGCCTATCAGTGGATTGCTCTTCCCAGTTTCCAGATGGTGCACATCTTGATCTGTTCCTAAGGTGTTAGACTCTTCAAAGATAACTTGCTCTGATACCTATTGGTGCTTTATACTTCAATACCACACAAGAGGGGAGGTGATTTGTGTGGTGACCAATTTTTCGCTTAAACTGATTATGGAAGGACCTGGTTCTTCTATGTGTTCCTTATACTGTTGTTGCGGAATAATAGATGCAGAAAGTAAAGAACACAAGTTTTTTACGTGGAAAACACCTGGCTCAAAAGGTGAAAAAACCACGACCTACTTTCCAGTAGGATTTTCCCAAACTCTCCACTAAGATCACTAAGCTAAAACAGCATTTACAAAACTCTTTGTAAACCTAAGGATTACCTCTAATCCCGTTGTAGCAACCAGCCTCTAACTGTTGTGACAACTTTAAGTTAACTCTAACTTGAATACTCAAAGTACCTATTACAATTGCTTATAGATAAAGCTGAAAGGTACAATATGAAAACACCTACTACAATTGAACTAGAAAGAAAGAAAGACACATAAAACTCTTTATGGAACTGGTTCTTCAATCTGGTTCATGTAGCTTCAGGTTTGTACGCTTGAGTCACACACAAATTGCTTGCAAAATTGCCTTGCTATTTTGCTTTCAATTCACGTTTAACTTCTACTTATGTGCGTTACCTGTAAAAGAGAACAACACTGATATTCATGGAGTTAGTAAATATAGATTGACTAGAATTCTTATGCTACTCTTCCTTGGTAGAAGAGTTCTAGTTGATGTCAACCTCTAACTCTATCCTTTTTTTAAACCGTGTTCTCTTTGAGTAAGGAGTCTTTCTCCTTATTCAATATGCAACCTTTTCGATCAAGATCAGGAGTCGAGAAATCACTTCTGGTAAGTTAGGTTTATCTCCTTCACGTGCATCTCACATGCTTGAGTTGACTATATTTGTGCTTCACTAGGATGGACCTGGTCCATGTTTGAGTTCCTTTGTCAATCTTCAAAACTCTCCTTTACTTGGGCCAACAGTATCGGAACTTGATAATTTTTGTATGGTGAACTCGTATCGGAATGGGTGTTTGGGTTTTATAAATTTTGTCGGGTTCTGAGGTGTGGGCCCGGGATTTGTTGACTTATTGCAAATTGTACAATGATCATAGCTTTATTAATTGAAATTGTTTTATCTTGCATTATTTGATGTATTTAAGTCGTCTTTGGCTAGATTGGACCGAGCGATGGTGAATTGGTTAAGAAAAAGCTAAATTGAGTTTTTAGTTGGCCGAATTGAGGTAAGTATCTTGTCCAACTTTGTGTGGGGGAAACCACCCCTTAGGAATTGAGTCAATTGTGCTATCTTGATATGTGAAAGCCGTGTACGCAAGGTGACGAGTGGGTAAACAGTCTATATGTGGTATTTACCGGTTAGATTGTCTAGTCTCTTGCATGCCTTTGATCAATTGTCATAATATGTGACATTTTGTTGTTAGGCTACTCTTACATGCTCTATATGATGTTGTTAGCCCTTATTTACCTCTTGCTCGTTGTTTGGACTTTATTTGCCTTAGTTGAAGTTATTTCCTTCTTTGTTGTTCTGTTACTTCATAATTGTGAGTTCCTCTATGACTTTGTGCATATAAGCTACATGTCCAAATTGTTGTGATTGCCTGTGTAGTTATCACGTGCCTTACATGTCCTGTTATTTTGCAAAGGTTGTTGTATTACTTTGATTTTTACGTGATTTCCTTGTGGTCGTGTACTCATACTCCTGGTTGTGGAAATTCTTGTAAATTGAGTTATTGAATTGTTGTTGTTGATTTAGATTATTGTACAGGGGATCGGGTGGCGCGCCATAACATATTATGTTTATTGTTATGATATTGATATTGTACGGTGGGATCGGGTTGCATGCCGCAACAGGTAAAATAAAGGTGAATTGATATTGTGGAATAAGGGTGACATATGATATTGATATTATGTGGTAGGATCGGGTTGCGCGCCGTAATATATCTTGTATTTTGGTATCACCTATTTTACTGTATTGGCTTTAGTTCCTTCGTGCAAATCTTTGATAATCTGTATTCCCGGATTTTACCTAATTCTGAGGATCGAGTTATTGTCATTGACTTATTGCCTTGCCTTCATTTACTTTGATCTTTTCCTAATACTATTATTCTGGTGAATCGATTTTTAAAGTGAATTTACTACATTGAACCTCCTACCCTGCTGAGTTTTTAGTAATATAGTGATTTAAATTGAAAGAATTAGTATCATGCTTCCTTGCGTGACTTTAAGTTAGAACTCGCCGTATATTTCAGTGTCTACTATTTCTAATAATCGTTATATTTTATTTCAATTGCTTCCCCAACTTAATCTTCTTAACCTGTCTGGGGTTTTTATTTTACTTAAAAAGGAATTGTTATTAGGTTTCAGCTTAATAAATTCATATATTAAATGCAATAGATATTCGATGCTGAATTTTATGTTAAAATTTTATTTCTTCACTTAAATGATTTCTAAAACAAAACTCATCTTTCTCGTTGATTTCCTATTTGGTTTAGAAACTGTAAATTTACTTTATGATATATAAATGGAATATCTTGAATAAGCAATTGACACGGATATTATATACCGAGTAGCACGTGGATTTTGCCCTGCAAAGTGAGATGGAGAGATGTGGGCACAAGATGTCGTGTGTGTTAAAAGGTTGAAAGTTGTGGTTTATGGTATGAGATTACGAGAAATTGAATTATTGGAATCGTGTATTAGAAACAATTTGTTTGGTTGAGTTGACATCGTTTTACTTACTTGAGCACATATACATTTTTCTGCGTCCCAACTAAGTTGTTGTTTAATTACTTGGTTAATTCTCGTTGCCATTCGTATTTTCCCCTTATCGTCATTATTGTTTGTAATTTGATTTATTCCTGCTATTGGCATTACTTTGATATCCCTATCTTGTTAGCTTTATGTCATTTCCTGCTCAGGTTTATATGATCGGTAGGTGTCTTGACCTGGCCTCGTCACTACTCTACCAAGGTTAGGCTTGATACTTACCGGGTACCACCGTGGTGTACTCATACTACACTTTTACACATCTTTTTGTGCAGAACCAGGTACTTCGTATAGTTGGTTCTAAGACATGCTTGGTGTGGTTGGAGACTTCAAAGTACACCTGTTGGGCGTTCGTAGGCTCCAAAGTCACCTTTTATTATATTTATTTCCACTGTTTCTTTTTGTTTAGGAACAGTTATATATTCATTATGTATAACTACTCCTATAAAGGCTTATGAATTGTACTACCGATTTTGGGATTGTAAATTATTTAGAGATTTCTATTTAAAATTGTTCGATTTTAGTAAATATCGTCGTTATTTCTGTTAATGTTAGGCTTACCTAGTTTTAGAGACTAGGTGCCATCACAACTCCTTCAGAGAGATTTTGGGTCGTGACAAGTTGGTATTGGAGCTCTAGGTTCATAGGTTCTACGAGTCATAATCAGGTTTAGTAGAGCCTTACGGATCGATACGGAGACGTCTGTACTTATCTTCGAGAGGCTACGGAAACTATTAGGAAATTCCACTCCTTTCATTCCTTGTCGTGCGACATTGATTCAGCTTGAAACATATATCTTATGTTCCTTTACATCCACTCGTGTATGGTATTGCACTTTCGGTATCAGTTATACGCCAGCGATTCGTGATGCTGCAGATGGGCTACGAGGGAGCCAGGAATGCTCGAACATTGTCTCAACGTGTAGTCCAGACTAAAGATGCGGAGGTATTGAAGTATTATTCAGTTGTTCACATGGAGGTGCAGCAGGTCCCGACATCTGGGTTATGAGTACGAGCTTGGGAATGTTTAATTGGTTGACTAGTTGTCAAGATCGTGGTGGGGTCACAAGGTGGATGTTGATTGAGGATAGTTGGTGATATTGAAGACTATGTGGTTTGTATGGGATTTCTACTCAGTGAAAGGTACATGTTATTATTCAAGGCATTGAAGGAAGCGAGTTTGACTATCACGAGAATGGACGTGCGCTTAGTGGATGAACTGGAGTACCTTGTGATTGGTGTTGTACGAGTTGTGAAGGTTAGTTTTGCGGATCACCAGATGTTATTTTTATAGCTTCGCGCCAAGTGGGGGAGTCCACTAGCGGCATTCAGATTGCAGAGTTAGATTTACATCAGTATTGGCCTGAGATGTGTATATGTGGTATTGGAAGGTTCCCCAAAATTTGTGTATGATTAAGGTCTAAAATCTTGCATAGGATGATGTTGGGGCTTACGGTGTTTCTACGTCATTAATGGATCTATATTTCAGTATCAAAAGGGGGTCGGAGGAACAACTTCAGATTCACAGAAGGTCTTTTCAACGTGGGCATCTTGGTTGCGGCATTATGGGGTGCTTCAGTAGAAGTGTGATGGTTTATGAGCTTCTGGGATACGCGGTTCGTGCTAGTGTTATCTGCATTTGGGGATTTGATTGGGATTATTGCATATCGACTATCTGAAGAAATGGGTCAGCTTTGTGGTGTTGGGTCAGCAAAGCTATGGAAGTAATTAGTCCTTTTGAATAGGAATTCTCTATTGGCATTTGTGGCAGTACTCATGGGTTTGACGGTTGTGTGACCCGGTTGAGTTGGGGAGATGCGGTCCTAATAGCTTAGTTGCGTGCGGGCGGATCTCGGAGAGTTCTTGATGGTTTCGGCAACGGCTTAAGTCGGTTGGCTTCTATGGGCATAAGGAATATGTTTACATTATGGTTGTCTCTTGGATGGATATCAGAAGTTAATAGAAGGTTTGTATTATTGGATATCATATGTGAAGATTGTGCATTTAGGAAAGACCCTTGAGTTTTGGTTTACGGGTGCGTGGCGAGTGGCATGGTGATTACTAGGTTTTGAGGCTTTTAAGGTTCGGGTTTTGTTAAGCGGCAGGAAAAACCTATATGGGTGCTTCAGTCAGATGATGGGGTGTAAATGATTTTTCAGCCATTTGATTTGCGTAGTGGAGTTCGGGTATGGAAATTTTGGTATTCCTGAGGTTTTGGGGCTAGATGTCCCCATATACGGGCTATTTCCTATTTGCGGATTGTGAAGGAATTTTGAGAGTGGGATAAGTGGTAATACACATTATCGATAGGTTGCTATGGACTTTTGGAAGGATATTTACCTAATTGGGAAGGGTCAGGATTTGGTTGGGGGGCTATTTGAAAGCTTAACGAGAAAGTGTATTTTATATCAGATCAAGTTTAGGTGCTTTTGTGAGGTTGTTATCACGGTTATGTTACCGGGCAGAATAGATATTATTTGTGCTCCTGGTCTATGTTATGTGCTACTCTCTTATGTTGTCATGGGTTGTGAGGTTGTATGATTATTCTCCACACATGTTGTAATTTCGTTCAGGCCTTATGGCGATATGGGCGAGATGGTCCTCGTGATGTTGATTTGCTCATTGCACCTAAGTTGTGCTTGCTTTCTTCCATGTTTTATTATTTCTATTCATTTTCCCACAGTTATACTTGTGCACTCTGCTATGCTTGATATCAGTATTCATGTGATCAGTGAACCCGAGCACTTTGGCTTGATGAGTATCTGGGAGCGGGCTGCACGCCGCAACGGATGTTATGTGGGATACCCTTTTACTTGTATTTATTTGGTGTTTTGCTTTCCCTCTGTGGGATGATTTAACGAAACTGTACTTTTGTTGTTACACATGTTGTCCTTGTTAGATAATCCTCATACCTTGCTTTCCTTCTATTTGTACAGCATAATTGAGTTATTGATGGGTTAGTGTAGGGGCTGTGTGGTGTGAGAATCCGTGTGGTTCCATGATGAGTTTTTAGTTGGGCTGCTTGTATTGGCTGAGATGAGGTTCTTAGACCTGAGATTCGCACTATCATATTGGGGGTGAGGAGTGTTCGGAAGTATGAGGTTATTTCTGCTAAAATTTGGGAAATAGCCCTTGACGGACGAGAGAGTTTCTTGACTTGTTGACTTCATGGGCGGTTATGAGTTCCACGCATGTTTCTTTATCATGGGCAGCATTGTGGAGGTCCGGAACAAGGTTCTATTCAATGTGAAGTGTATTGCCGACATCCAGAAGGTTATTTGGGCAGCTATGGTGGTCAGAAGTTATTGCTACGGGCATTTGAGTTGTGAGGAACCTCGTGTGATTGTACCCTGGGTTGGAATTATGGCTCGATTCAGCTTGTTCAGGTTTATACAGTGTGATAATGCGAGATTTGGGTCCTATGATGAATTTCAGATGTAGAGATTTAGGTTCTATCCTAAAGTTATGGACTAAGGATGAAGTAAGATCTTCGGTTAAAGGTGTTGTCAATCCTGCATAGGTTTAGGTGATGGGGAATCACCCCCGGGTGTATGTATGGTGAGCTCATGCTGGGTTTGATGGCTTTGGAGCGACTCCGGACACGTTCGAGGACGAACGTATGTTTAAGGCGGGGAGGATGTACGACCCGATTGGTCGTTTTGAGAAATTGTGTCAGATTTGGTAGTATGAAGTCACGAGTAGCTTCACACAGTGTATTATGACTTGCGTGCATCATCGGTTCGGGCTTTTGAGAAGTTCAGAAAGGATTTTTAGAAGTGACTTTCATTTGAAAAGCTTGAAGTTGAAAGAATTGACCAAGATTTGACTTTTGAGTATTTGACCTCAGATTGGAGTTTCGATAGGCTTGGGTGGTGATTTTGGACTTAGCCGTGCGTCCGGATTTTGATTTGGAGGTCCGTAGGGTAATTTGAAGCATTTTGGCGAAAATTGGAAAGTTGAAGTTTTGGAAGATTGAAAGGTTTGACCAAGAGTTGACTTTGATAATATCGGGGTCATAATGCGATTCCGATAGTTGGAACAGCTCCATTATGTCATCTGGGACTTGCCTGCAAAATTTGGTATCGTTTGGAGTTGATTTGATATAGTTCGGACGCTTGGTTGCAATTCTAGAAGTTCTTGAAGTTCATAGTGATTTTCATACATTTTAGCATCTGATTCGTGGTTTTAGAGGTTATTTTGGTGTTCCGATCGCGCGAGCGAGTTTGTGTTATGTCTTCGGACTTGCGTGGGTGTTTGGTTTGGAGCCCCGAGGGCTCGGATGAGTTTCGTACGCATTTCGGAAGGTTTGGTAGAAGGTCAGAAATTTGGTGGTGTCTGATATCGCATTTGCGACCACCGCTTTTGCGGACTTGGAATCGCATTAAGATGAACTGGGCAGGGGAAGTTCGCATTTGCGAACATTTGGGCCGCTTTTGCGAAGGCCCTACTTCGCATTTGCGAACTGTCTCGTCGCAATTGCAATGGAGACGGGATTGTTCAGGTTTCGCTTTTACGAAGAATTTTTTGCTTTTGCGAGTTCGCATTTGCGAACCCAGTGTCGCAAATGCGACTTCTGCAGCCAGCTAAAAGCTGGGCATTCCGAATCTTAGCTTCATTTGATCATATTTTGAACCCTAGGTCCGAGAGTGGGCGATTTTGAGAGAGGATTTTCATATCAAATCATGGGTAAGTGCCTCTAATCAATTTTCACATATATTTTGTGATTATATCTTAGATTTAACATCAAATTCATGAGAATCTAAAGAAAAATTTGGGGAAAATTGTAAATCTTTCAAAAATGAAAAATGATGATTTGAAGGACGAATTAGTATCGGAACTTGATAACTTTTGTATGGTTGAACTCGTATCAAAATGGGTGTTCGGGTTTTGTAAATTTTGTCGGGTTCCGAGGTGCGGGCCCGGGAAGTTGACCTTTGTTGACTTTTTGCAAATTTTACAAGGATCATAGCTTTGTTAATTGTAATTATTTTCTCTTGCATTGTTTGATGTATTTAAGTCGTCTTTGGCTAGATTGGGCCTAGCAATGGTGAATTGATAAAGAAAAAGCTAAATTGAGTATTGAGTTGGCCGAATTAAGGTAAGTATCTTGTCTAACTTTGTGTGGGGGAAATCACCCCTTAGGAATTGAGTCTATTGTTCTATCTTGATATGTGAAAGCCGTGTATGCAAAGTGACGATTGGGTACAGTCTATATGTGGTATTGACCGGTTAGACTGTCTCGTCTCTTTCCATGCCTTTGATCAATTTGTCATAATATGTGATATCTTGTTGTTAGGCTACTCTTACATGATCTATATGATGTTGTTAGCACTTATTTACCTCTTGCTCATTGTTTGGCCCTTATTTGCCGTAGTTGAAGTTATTGCCTTCTTTGTTATTTTGTTACTTCTTAATTGTGAGTTCCTCTGTGACTCTGTGCATATATGCTACGTGTCCAAATTGTTGTGATTTCATGCGTAGTTATCACGTGCCTTACATGTCCTGTTATTTTGTAAATATTGTTGTATTCATTTGATTTTTACGTGATTTCTTTGTGGCCGTGTATTCATACTCTTGGTTGTAGAAATTCTTGTAAATTGAGTTATTGAATTGCTATTGTTTATTTAGATTATTGTAAGGGGATCGGGTTGCATGCTGCAACAGGTGAAATAAGGGAGGTGGTGGAATAAGGGAGGATATTTATATTGTGATATTGTTATTGCACAGTGGGATCGGGTTGCATGCCGCAACAGGTGAAATAATGATGGATTATTATGGTGAAATAAGGGTGAATTATGATAGTGATATTATATGGTGGGATTGGGTTGCACGCCGCAATATATTATGTTTATTGTTATGATATTGATATTGTACGGTGGGATCGTGTTGCACGGCGCAACAGGTGAAATAAGGGTGAATCGATACGGTGGAATAAGGGTGACGTATGATATTGATATTATGTGGTGGGATCGGGTTGCACGCCGCAACATATCTTGTATTTTGGTATGCCCTGTGTTTACTGTATTGGCTTTAGTTCCTTCGTGCGAGACTTTGATAATCTGTATTCCTGGTTTTTACCGAGTTCTGAGGATCGAGTTATTGTCATTGACTTATTGTCTTGCCGTCATCTCCTGCGCTCTTTTCCTAATACTATTATTCTGGTGAATCGACTTTTAAAGTGAATTTTCTACGTTGAGTCATTACCTCCTACTCTGCTGAGTTGTTAGTAATAAAGTGATTTAAAATGAAAGAATTATTTTCATGCTTCCTTGTGTGACTTTAAGTTAGAACTCGTCGAATATTTCAGTATCTACTATTTCTAATAATCGTTATATTTTATTTCAATTGCTTCCCCAGCTTAATCTTCTTAACCTGTCTGGGTTTTTATTTTACTTAAAAATGAATTGTTATTAGGTTTTAAATTAATAAATTCTATATTAAATGCAATAGCTATTCGATGCAGAATTTAATTTGAAAATGTTATTTTCTTCACTCAAATGATTTCTAAAACAAAACTCATCTTTCTCACTAATTTCCTATTTGGTTTAGAAACTGTAAATTACTTTATGATATATAATGGAATCTCTTGAACATCTTAATTAGCAATTGACACGGATATTATGTACCGAGTAGCACGTGGACTTCGCCGTGCAAAGTGGGATGGAGAGATGTGGGCACAAGGTGTTGTGTGTGTTAAAAAGTTGGAAGTTGTGGTTTATGGTATGAGATTACGAGAAATGGAATTATTGGAATCGTGTATTAGAAACAATTTGTTTGGTTGAGTTGACATCTTTTTCCTTACTTGAGCACATACACATTTTTCTGCGTCCCAACTACGTCGTTTAATTACTCGGTTAATTCTCGTTGCCATTCGTATTTTCCCCTTATCGTCATTACTATTTGTAATTTGATTTATTCCTACTATTGGCATTACTTTGATATCCCTATCTTGTTAGCTTTATGTCATTTCCTGCTCAGGTTTATATAATCGGTAGGTGTCTTGACCTGGCCTCGTCACTACTCTACCGAAGTTAGGCTTGATACTTACTGGGTACCACCGTGGTGTACTCGTACTATACTTCTGCACATCTTTTTGTGCAGAACCAGGTACTTCGGATCGAGTTGGTTCTGAGACTTATGCTTGGTGTGGCTGGAGACTTCAAGGTACACCTGTTGGGCGTTCGCAGGCTCCGAAGTCACCTTCTATTGTATTTATTTCCATTATTTTCTTTTGTTCGGAATTGTGATGTATTCATTATGTATAACTACTCCTAGAAAGGCTTATGACTTGTACTACCGGTTTTGGGATTGTAAGTTATTCGGAGATTTCTATTTTGAAATTGTTCGATCTTAATAAATATTGTCGTTATTTCTGTTAATGTTAGGCTTACCTAGTTTTAGAGACTAGGTGTCATCACGACTCCTTCGGAGGGATTTTGGGTCGTAACAAATACTATATTCCAAATTAGGATATTGTGGTATATTTTGTTTGAATATGTAATGTTTGGTTTGAATATGGATTTTAAATTAGAATATTGTGGTGTGTTTGGTTTAAATATTGTATTCTTTATTAGAATATTTTGGTATGTTGGTTTGAATTATATATTCTTCATTAAACTATTGTAATTTGGTATATTTGGTTTGAATATTATATTTTAAATTAGAATCTTATGGTATGTTTGATTTGAATACTACATTTAAAATTAGAATATTGCGTTACGTTTGATTGAAATCTTTAATTCAAAATTAGAATATTGTGGTATGTTCGATTTGAATATCGTATTCCAAATTAGAATGTTGTAGTTTGTTTAATTTGAACATTATATTTTTCATTAGGATGTTATGGTGTATTGGTTTGAATAGTATATTCTAGTATTTTATATTAGTTTAGATATTGTATCTCAAGTTAAAACATTTTCACCTTATTTTTGTTTTTCTTTTGATAAAGATGGAAGAGAAGAAAAAACGATGAAGGACTTAGAGAAATTATTGGGGTTTGGAATTTTTGGTGAGAAGGTACGCATAATCCCAATACCTTAAAAGGGATGATGGAGTGTTTTAAGTAATTTATTAAGTTGGAGTAAGAGATAATTTAGTTCATTAAAAGGTGGAATTTATTTAATGGTATATGATATTAAAGATTTAAAAAGTAAATAAAATTTTATAAAATAGGTATACAAGGTAAAATAAATATTTTAAATGTATATAAAGTAACTGGTGTTTCCAATGGGTGTACGGCGTAGATTTCCCTTTATCCAAATAACTCAATTTCTTTCCTTAAAATCAGCATTCCTTTTCTTGAACAACAATCCAAATCTCTATGGGCTGGCAGTTAGTGTGGTAATAGCTGCTGGATTAGTCCATAACATTCTACTCCGATTTAGGCCATCTTAATGGCTAGATTGGGCGTATAGGTTGACAGTTAGCTCATTATTGTTTTGCCAATAAAAATGGGGTAAATTTTAAAAATAGCCAGATTTACAACTGGTCGTTCAAAAATAGCCCAATTTCAAAAGTAATTGAAATTTAGCCACTTTTTATATAAAGATAAATCTGAGCGAAAACACTGTTCAAAACCCGGAAAATACTCCAGTATATTATGCTGGAGTTCCAGCATAAGTATACTTGAACTCCAGCATATTATACTGGAGTTCCAAAATAAGTATGCTAGAACTCCATCATATACATAATATGATGGAGTTCCAGCATAAGTACACTAGAACTCCAGCATAATATATTGGAGTTCCAGCAAGTATATTGGTCCAGTATAATATACTGGAGCTTGGAGCACTGGTGCTCCAGTCTCCAGTATATTATACTGGAGCCAACAAATTATGCTGGAGTTCATACACAAGTGCACCGAACTCCAGTATATTATGCTGGACCGGTCTCTATTGCAACAAAATAGTGGATATTTTTCATTGACTTGGTAAACACTGACTATTTTTGATTGACCAGTTCGAAAACTGGCTATACCGTGAAATTTAAACATAAAAATGAGAACTACGCTAAAATAGAGAGCGTGTGGCTATCTTAATCGCTAGATTTAGGCCATCTAAGCAAAAAGATAAAAATCGATAACAACGCTAGAAGGAGGGCTTGAACCTCCGACCTTGTGGTTAACAGCCACACGCTCTAACCAACTGAGCTATTCCAGCTAATTATCCTATTTCGTACTAAAAAGATACTCCTATATATATTCTGACATTTCGTGGGCTCTAATTTGTACTCCCTCCGTTCCAGTTTATATGAACCTATTTTCTTTTTGTTCCATTCCAAAAAGAAACCTCTTTCTAAATTTGGATATAATTTAGCTTTAACTTCCAATTCTACCCTTAATCAGAAGCTTTTATAACCACACAAATACTCTGGACCCCCGTTTGACTTGTTTAGAACCATAAATTCCAAAAGTCTTCATTTTCTCTTAAATTTTGTGCCCAATCAAACGGTTCACATAAATTGGAACGGAGGGAGTAATAAACTTTTCCATAGCGGATGTCTTCATCAACTCGATAAATACATAGTAAGTGGTCTTCACATACTATGTTATACCAAATCATAATTAATTACATAATATTTTATTAATTTATCACTTAACCTTGATGGATGATATGATTGGGTGTAACATATTGAGTGCCTGTACTAAATTTTGCCTTCTAATTCCTCGCATTAGTCCTTCTAATTGAATTAAAAGGAAATAAAGTGGGACAATCTTAGATTACTAATTGACTTATATCCATATAATGATATAATACATTTGATTCAACACTAATGACTAATTCCATAGAACTGTCATGTCCAAGCAAGAAATCTACGCATTGTCTATTTCAAGTTTTGGTCCCCACGAGCATATAGATGCACTAAGGAGAGGAAAAGAAAAAGGCAGAGAAGGGAATTTTGAAAAAAAATAAAAAATAAATATCACTGGCGTCGTGATTTTGATTTAATTGGAATGTAATGGAAAATTGGAAAGATCTGGATGAAGAAGAAAAAGGATGTAGAAAAAAGTAATTGAAAGGAACAAAAATTGACATGATTGGAAGGTTTAGGATGAAGAAGAGAAAAGTTGGAAAATTGTTGCTTTACAGCTTGTGCTTTTTCTTGATGAGTAGTTTTCTGAAATGTTACAATTCAAAGACTTTTAATCGCTTACCTATTTTGTCTTCTCTTCTCCACTTTAAGTCTCGGTATAATCTTTTCCCAAAAAACAAAGTGCTGATAGAATAATCATCATGAAAAAGAAAAAAAGGTAATTGTTTTTTATTGGGTCTCTCTTTTACAAATATCTAAGGAAAAATTGGATACCTTCGCCGACGTTCTTCAAAAGCTATTTATTTAAATATTTTAATTCATTGAATGAACGGTTGTTTGGATTAATTCATTATATATATATATATATATATATATATATATATATATATAGCTAAATGAATAACAAACAAAAACACAACAGTAAGTCCTGAAAACAAACCTAAAAAGTCTTCGTTACTCTTCACTAAGTGATTTAGTAAAGCGGTCGAACAATATATGTCTACGAATTTCACTTCACGTGTCTCATAAGTAAGCAATAATCGTCATGTCAAATGTCATATATTAAAGAAATTTGTGTACAATAACCATTTATTATTCGTATGACTGAACAACTTGCACACTGGCCCGTCTGCCTGCTCACCTAGAAAAACGGTAGTAATTGAGTATATATTACACCAATTAATAAGATGTTTTGAAGAGAGAAATTAAACTGGTTGGAGAATGAAGTAGACAGTTTCAAATATTGCATGACAGGAAGAAAAAAAACACATTATTTGATCTTAATTTGTCCACATCACCAGTATGAACCCAATACTAGTGGACAGACAGAAAGTAAACATTGGCTATTGGACGAAATCAGGGAGTGGTTCAAGTAAGTATGATTTATTTTGGTTAATTTGTGGCAACTCTAGCTAATAGCTTGTTTGATGGTTGTTCCTCGTTGTATCGTATTATATTGTTATCCCAATAATGTTTGTTTTAATTGTTTTGTTAAAATTGGTTATTGTATTATTAAATTCATTATTTTGGAACAATGAAAAGCCCCTTTTTTTGAAACAACCGATTTGGTGTGATGGGATTGTTTCCTATTTTCTTTGCAATTATGCCCTAACTTATTACTCCATAATTTTATTTTACCCTTTATCTTTTTTTTCTATTTTAACTCAAAATCTCCAACCTATAACCTACTTTATTTTTTTCTTGACCAATGTTAAAGGTGTTTTGCCGGCTTCTATTTTATTTTTTCTCCTAATTTGCTTTTAACTCAATTCTAATTAGCTGTGCCCCTTTATTTTGCCTTCTTCTGTCTCGCTCCTTTGTTATGCTTTCTTAAGGTATTTTGCCTTCTTCAGTTTTGTTTATTAAAATTATTTTTATACATAATTTTTGATAAATTTAATATTTAAACAATTGAGGGTATTTTTGTAACTGATAGTACGATACAGTCAAATCAAACAACAAAATTTTATTTAACAATAACAAACAATAAAATCTAGCAAACATTATATTCATAAAACGATACGGTACAATACGATACGATACGATACAATACATTATAAAACAATGGAGAACAATGATCCAAACGGAGTGTAAACCGAGAGTACACGCTTAACTCGTGGTTCCAAAATAGCTAATTGCAAAAATGTTTCGTGAGGGAAATGTATCGTTCGACCTTTCTTTCATTTAATTTGAACCGCATCCAAACTAAAAGGTCAGGAAATTTAGGCTAGAAGAAGACTTGTAATTGATTAGGTTAACTCTTTAAGCCAGCAATTTTAATTCGCTCAAAATTTCTTGTTCAACTAACTTCATCACAGAACTCCTTTCACTTGACACAACATGCATGTTTATTATTCTCGGCGACAATAATTACAAATCCTTTTCTAGGATAAGACTACTCAAGAAAGATCAATCGTCTAGCCCAGTTGCCTCCCAACTTCCAGTGGGAACAAGATGTTTATTATACATACACATATGAGGGGTTGCTAGATTTGGAAGAGCAAAAGCTAATTTGGCATATCGGCTGAAATATTCGTAGGCGCGTTTGGGTATGATTTAGTTAATATGAAAAGTATAGGATTGACCAGCGCAAAACACAACACAAAAATTAATACTCGCTAGCCAAAGATAGTATAGTAAAGTATCGTCTCTATATGGATATAACTTAAATAATGTTCAAGTAATTATTGGTTGATTTAAATAATGACTACAATTAACTACTCAAACTAAATCAATGAACGATTGATTAAGAAGACTTATAAATTAGCAAGATTGGCTTGTTATCAATATGGGGAATAAGGGTCGCGACAGGATAGGTGCAAGATAGCTATTCGAGATCTAACTTTGGTTAAATTCACTCCTAATGTTCTAATGATTCTCACGAACTCACTCGATAATTAGCTTAATTGTAAAGTCAAGACTTCGTTCTCGATTAAATCTGAACTCTACGAGGTAAACTAATATAAAACACTGTGAAGATATGCACGAACACGTTAATGGACTAATCTTTAGGAAAACGTCCCTCGATATTCTCTGTCACGACCCAAATTTCCCTCTGTTGGGTGTCCTGATGGCACCTAGTCTTAGGGACTAGGTAAGCCTAACAACTTCTGAAAATAATAACAAAATAAATAAAGATTAGCAATTCCAAATTTAGAATTCACTATACAAGTATTACAATCCAAAACCGGTAGTACAAGTCATAAACTCTACAGAGTTTGCTAGAAAACCTCTAAATACAAATGTTCCGAAATAGGAGTAAACAATGTAAGTACAAAGAAACTAGAAGGTGACTCCAAAGCCTGCGAATGCAGCAACAGGTTTACCTTGAGTATCCACCGCAAGATCTGAATAGCTAGCTAACGATCGACTGACTCCGCAATACCTAGATCTGCACAAAAATATGCAGAAGTGTAGTATGAGTACACCACAACGGTACCCAGCAAGTATCAAGACTAACCTCGGTGGAGTAGTGACGAGGGACAGTCAAGACACCTACTGGACTAAATAACCTAAACAAGTATAAGTGTAGGACTAACAGGAATACGATATCTCTATAAAGCTATGCATAATGACAACGATAATATGGTACTTGCATTAAGAAATAGAAACAACAATTAGCAGCGGAACACAACAAGTAACAACATAGTAGGGTAAGCTGGGTACAGTCTAAACCCGGAGAACACAACTAAAAGAATTACAAGTATCAACTAGATGAAAATAACCGCTTTCACATCAGGTTTTATCCAATAATCACCAAAAGGCACCGAACCTCAAAATATTCATAATTCACAGGTTCCAATTTGTGAACCCTAAACACTTGGCATCCTGTGCCTTCGCTACAAACAATAACTGCACGGACGACTCACTTGCCAATAGAACCAAACGAGGATGTGTATCAATACTCAACAATATCAAGATCGATCCTATTAACCGATAAGAGTGATTAAGTGAGTGTACGCTTGTGCAATTGTTCTAACATAGTTTATGCCAGCTAGTAAGTATAAAGAAAATGGACAGCACCTAAAATATTTTCCCACAAATTTCCATAAGATAAAACTCGCACAGGTAAGTGCACCACCATACAAATATCAACAATAAGAATACCCCCAGGCCATCGCAAGTCACCCCAAATCAATCCCTGTCATAGCCCACCTTGTCTCCCCATGTGTGCAATTAGTAAAGTAAATGTCCGCCTTGTCTCACCATATGCGCATAATAATGTTCCTACCTTGCCTCGCCACATGCGCAACCCACATTTATATCCCGCCTTGTCACGCCGCATGTGCAAATATCATTAGTAACAATAGTACGGTAGAAACCTCGTGCAACCCGATAACACCGCACGATAGAAACCTGTCGCATCATAATAACAACCGCACAACAGAAACCTCGTGCATCACGATTACAACCGCACGATAGAAACCTCATGCATCACGATCACAACCGCACGGCAGAAACCTCGTGCATCACAACAACAAGTACAATAGAAACAATGACAATAATACAGGAGTATGGCAATTAAATCAACTCAAAAATTTTGGAACTCAAAGAAATGGAAGAACTAGTTCACAAGGAATAGCCACTATAGAGAATGCTAGTCATAATAAGAACAGCTCACTAAGGGAGAAAATAATATGTAACAACGGTCCCACAAAGTACAGTTCAACAACAACGAAGATATCACGAGTCAATAATTCCAATAAGGATAAGTCAACTAAGATATAGGATACCTAAGCTTCTTTTAAGGTTGAGCAATCACGAAAGAAATACTACAAATTCAATTAAGGATAGGCAGCGGGAAGATAATCATAACCTAAATTAAGGATGAAAAATTACAGAAGAGATAATAATAATTTCAAGTAAAGATAAGTAGTTAGGAAAATATAGCATGGCAATAGGAGAGGTAAAAATCCTCGGTTCAGTTATATAAGAGTCAAATTTGGGTCATGAAGCAATTAATTCCAATTAAAGTAGGTAGAGGTGAGACAAGTAATTAAGAAAACTTAATCAATACAAAACAACTTTATACTCAGTGGATACAAGGACCTCAGAACCCTAAAAGGTCAACTTTCCTCAAATAAGCCCGAGCACGTACTCGTCATCTCGCCTACACGGATTTCAAAAGATACAATTAGCATAGAAGACTCAACTCCTAAGGGGTAGTTCCCCACACAAGGTTAGGCAAGATACGTACCTCAAAGAAGACAAACCGATACTCAAAAATGAACTTCTCGGGTGAATTAATCTCCGGACGGCTAAAATCTAGTCAAAATAACTTCAAAGCATAAATAAAACTCACATGAAATTATTCCGGATCATAAAGCTTCAATCTTTATCAAAAACTAAAAATTAACCCAAAAGTCGACCCCCGAGCCCGCACCTCGGAACCCGACAAATTTTACAAAACCCGAACACCCATTTCGATTCGAGCTCAACCATACAAAAATTATCAAATTCTGATACCATTTGGTCCCTCAAATCATTATTTTTTATTTTGAAAGTTTTTTACAATTTCCCCCAAATTTATCACTTTGATCCTCACCATTTTGATGTTAAAACTCAAATAAAATCATGAAGTATACTTAAAAATTTATCAAGGGAACTTACCCAACGATTGTAGATGAAATTTCTCTCTCAAAATCGCCCACTCTCGGACCTAGGGTTTAAAAGTATCACAAAATGAAGCAAAAATCCGAATTACACAGCTGAAAACAAGCTGCAGATGTTGCATCCGTGATCCAGGGTTCGCATTGTGAACCCTCACAAAAGCGAAGAAGCCTTCGCAATTGCGAACAAGAATAGGGCTGGAAAAAGCCGTATTTGCAACAAAAAGTACGCAATTGCGAACTGGGCATCGCAATTGCGATAGAAATGTTCGCAATTGCGACTACACCAGAAACCAGCAGTCTCTCCGACACGGAAATGAGCATAACTCCCTTATACGATGTCCTAATTCGATGATACTTTTTGCTACGGCTCCGTAATTATACGGATTTAGTGGAGCAATAAAAACTAAATTTGGAGCTCATTTGCTTAATGTGTTACCATTTATTCTTGAAGAAACGACGATGAAGCATCAAAACACAAGTGCAACACAACCTAAACATATCCGAAACTCACCCAAGCCACTTGAGACCTCGTCCAAACATACCAACAAGTTCTCTAACACAACATGAACCTACTCGAGGCCTCAAATCACATCAAATAATGTTGAAATTACGAATCACACCACTAATCGAACTTATGAAGTTTCAAATCTTCCAACTTCTAAAACGCGTGCCGAAACCTATCAAATCAATGTGGAATGACGTGAAATTTTGCCGGCAAGTACCAAATGACATAATGTAGCTGTTCAAACTCTTGCAATTGCATTCCGACCCCGATGTCACCAAAGTCAACTATTAGTCAAACCTCTCAACCTTCCAAACTTCAACTTTTCCAATTTTCGTCGAAATGCTTCAAATCACACTACGGACCTCCAAATCTAAATTCGGACGCATGCCTAAGTCCAAAATCACCATACGAAACTGTTGAAATCATCCAAAACCCATTCCAGAGTGGTTTACACAAAAGTCAAATTCCTGTCAACTATTACCGCTTAAGCTTCCAAAACTGGAATCCTTCTTCAGATTAGACTCTGAATCATCCGTTAACTGAACTCGACCACGCACGCAAGTCAATGCACATAATACGAAGCTACTCAAGACCTTATTCCGCCGAACGAGAATTAAATTCTCAAAAAAACCGGCCGGGTCGTTACATTCTCCTAACTTGGTTTAATCAACAATTCAAAAAGATCTTTCGATTACTTGGAATAATCACTAAATTAAAACACACAAAATATTGCAAAGATAATTACCTGGAATATTCCTCTTCCGATTAAATAATTCGGTGATCAAAATTGTGATCAATTCAAAGCTCCATAAATGAATTCATGCAATTAACTAGAGTTAAAATCCACAAATATCAATCAAAGTACCATATCCGTCAATGACTAAAGTAATCTACTATATAATTATGGAGAAATCCATCACTAATAAAATTAAATAAGAAAATAAGAATTCGATCCAAACTCGGGCATAGAGTTGAGGAAAGAATGATGAATCCTTGTGCCTTAGAATCTCCAATGCTCTTCCAATCTTTCCTAGGTCAGAAGTCCTCTAAAAATTATATTTTAGTGTATTTACCCCTCTATGAGCCGAAGTTGAAAAAGTTGGACACTATTTTGTACTAGCGTGCCACCCTATACGGGCCCGATGCGCCGTATTATTGGATAAGTTCAAAGGCTAATTTTTTTTACCGTGCAGGTAATTTACACTAGCGCGGCGCGCCATGCTAGGCAGTAGTGTATTTTTCTCAATTTTTAACATCGAGTTCAAAGATGCAGTTCATCCATTTTAACTCCAAACTTGCTTCTCAACTCGAAATCATATCATACACGGCATAGCACACGTAATAAGTACAAAGTACTAACAATTATGCTCAAACATGATTAAAGTGCAGAAATTACAGAGCAAAATATAGCAAAAAATGTGAGTTCCTAGCCTACCATCAACACCCCACACTTAAACTATTTCTCGTCCTCGAACAATCAAACTACATTTCAAATAGAGATAATTTTTTCAAACAACTCTCCTAATTTATCATGCCAAGAATATTTAAAACAGACAAAGCACCATACCATAACTTCTTAGCCTCAAGCTCGACTCAAAAGCACCAACTTTTTAAAACTCGCTCACTTACTCTAACACAAAGGTCAAAACACTACCTTTCCGCCGCACGTCAGTATCCTCACACTAATAATAGAGAGTAGTTCCACACACAATTAATTTCATGCATAATTAGGAACTTAAAATAGAAAGAATTCACTCATTCTCAGAAATAAAAATTCATGTGCCACAAAAGACGTACCATAGGCTTGCCCATATAGTAATACTCTACTAATTTGAGCACATTCAATCAAGGATCAAATAGGATTTAATTTGGTTGTAATGTAGGCTGCGGGACGGGTAAGATACATTTAGATATAGTGACTATATATCCCTAAGTACTTTAATACATATATATTAACAAATTAAACTCCACACTTGTGTTGAACTTCACTCCAACCTTCACATAATACTAGCACCATACTTCAAATTTATTTAAGCACAAAGCAAGAGTTACCACTAGCAAGGATTAAATATTATATCTTTCTAATACATACACGAGCTCTCTTTTTTCTTCTAAGTTCTGATTTTACTTCTCTTTTTTTTTTTTCAATTCCCTACGAGTGACTCTCTTAATATTTCATATAGTGCACCTTTTTTTTAACAGTTTCACTCAAACCCAACCATACCTCCACTAAGCTTTTAATAAGCATATAACAATTTAAGTGCTCAAGAGAGGCCAAAAGGTTCTAACAACTATTCAATTCAAATAAAGGGATTAGGCTTGTAATTTGATTGCCAAAAAAATAGGATTACATGCTCAAATGGTCCATCTAGGATACACATTAATTAGGTGGGTCAAAGGCATATATCTGGCTCAACAAAGAAATGACTATATCACTTCCTAGACTGAACAAAACTGCTATTTCGCTTTAGAAACACGCGGAGCGAGTTTTAGACATCAAACGACATGCACAGAATATCAACAAACAACCTTACTCATATATTGGCACATAATTCACTTAGGATCAGATCTATCCCGGCTCTCTAGTCAAAGCAGTTAAGCAAAAGCAAGCATTTTAAAGCACTACAATATATGAGTCAAGAGATGATCCTATAGGTGTCACAACTAAGGCACTCACTGCACTCAAGGAACAACAAATTCAAGAAAGATTGCCTCAAAATAGCACAATGACACAAGATTCTTTATTCCTACCAAAAAATTTTTACTACACTCGGTTCAAGCAAAACCCTTAAAAAAGAATCGTGGCATAAAGAAAAACTAATGGGGAATTGTTACACTACCTAAAAAAGTAAAACAAATTGAAAGAAATATTTTTGAATTTTTAACTCTTTTTTCGACTTTAAATCCCTCAAGAAAACAGTCAAAGAGATCCATCTTCGGGAAAGGTCTAAAAAAAATTCTCAATAAAAAAATGACGGAAAACACACAAAATAAAAGAATATACATGTATGTACATCCCCCACTTCACACTTTAATTGTGGCATGTCCTCATGACACACAAGTAAAAAGAAAGAGGTAAAGGAGACTTCACTGAATTTTCTAGTATGGGTCTGAAACAGTATCGGGGTCTACTTTGTATGCCCGACCTAGTACACACAATCATGCTGAGATTTTCTTCTCTGACTTCTTCAGGAACACCCCACACTTATCCGGCTTGTCCTCCTCAGCTAGTTCCTTTAGGACATCCGCCTTAAAATCGAGTATGTAGCCGACTCCTCTCTAGGTACCTCTATTGTTTCCTTCATCTTGAACTCCACTCTTTATTTCCCTACTCTTAGCATGAGTTGCCTTTCCCGAATATCCAGTATATCTCTACCAGTAGTCAAGGAGGGTCTCCTTAAAATCAGGATCTCCTTATTCTCCTTCATGTTCACCATAAAGAAGTCCACGGGGAATACAAATTTATCCACCCGAACTAGTACATCTTCTACTATTCCTTCGGGTATTATTGTGGTTTGATCCGCCAACTACAAAGACATATGCGTAGATTTGATTGACCCAGTTTCTCTCTCAAGCTTCCTGAAAATAGACAAGAGCATAAATTTAATAGAAGCGCCTGAATCATGCAAAGATTTTTAAAATTTAGCACTTCCTAGAGAACAAGATATAGTGAAACTCCATGGATCTCCACACTTTTAAGGGAGCTTATTTTGTAGAATAGAACTACAATTCTCTGTGAGCTTGACAACTGATATCCCTTCCACTTTCCGCTTGTTGAGCAATATCTCCTTCAGAAACTTAGCATATACCGGAATTTCCAAGATTACCTTTGTGAAAGGTAGATTACATTCACCTGCTTGAGCACTTCTAGAAAATGCCCAAATTGTTTATCTAGCTTCTCCTTTTTTTGCTTTTGAAGGAAAGGTAAAGCACACATATATTTGTTTTCTTCAGTCTCATCATTACTTCTTTGTTTGTCTTTATTCTTCCTTGTTGGAACTTCATATTTATTCTTCTTCTTAAGACCATCCTCTTGCTTTGCCCTCACTTCACCCCTACGGTTCTCATCATTATTCTGCACCTTTGTAGTCTTAAATTGCTTTCCATTCAACCCATCGTGTGTTGCAATAGGGTCCTGCAATACTTTTCCACTCCTCAAAGATATTGCATTTATTATTTTTCTCGGATTCTTCTCAAATCAGAAGGAAGGTGTAACGACCCGGCCGGTCATTTTAAGTATTTAAGCTCTGATCCCCTATTTATTGCCTCCTCTATGTTTTATTATAGTTATGTGACTTGCCGGAAGTATTTGGTTTTGGTTTGGTGAGTTCCGAGTGAAATGGAACACATAGTCCCTCAGTTGGAAGTTAAGTTGAAAGAGTTGACCAAAGTTTGACTTTTGTATAGATGACTCCAGAATAGAATTTTGATGGTTCCAATAGCTCTGTATGGTGATTTTAGACTTAGGAGCATGTGCGGATGTTGATTTAGAGGTCCGTAGGTCGTTGCGGCTTGAATTGGCAAAAGTTAGAAAGTTAAGGGTTTGGAAGGTTGAAAAGTTTGATAGGGAGTTGACTTTATTTATATCGGGGTCAGATTTTGATTCCGGAAGTTGGAATAGATCCGTCATGTCATTTATGACTTGTGTGCAAAATTTGAGGTCAGTCGGAGTTGTGTTGGTATGATTCGGCGTTAGCTTTGGAAGTCGGATGTTCATAGTTTTAATAGGCTTAAATTGGGTCGCAATTCGTAGAATCGATGTTGTTTGATGTGATTTTAGGCTTCGAGTAAGTCCGTTTTGTGTTATGGAATTTGTTGGTATATTCGGACGGGGTCCGGAGGCCCCGGGTGTGAATCGGGTCATTTTTGGACTTAGTGTTTTGCGAAGTGCTGTTGTTCTGGTGTCATCGCACCTGCGGAAGGTTTGGCCGTAGGTGCAGACACGCAGGTGCGAGGGTGGCCATCGCAGAATCGACTTTGAGTTTGCTTGGCTGTGACCGCAGATGCAAGGAGATTTCCGCATCTGCGAGTCTGCAGGTGCGGAGGAGCTGGTCGCAGATGGGGACTCGGCCAGTTTGGTCTGCGACCGTAAAATGCAACCACGTCCATAGGAGCAGAAGCACAAGTGCACATTTTGTCCGAAGAAGCGGAGAGTGCTTGACCTTAGTGAGGATCGCACCTGCGATGGAAATTCCGCAGGTGCGAAGCCGCATATGTAGCTATGGGTTCGCAGATGCGAAATCGCTGGGCCGAAAAAGGCATAGGTTGAGGGTTTTATTTCATTTTCCATCTTTGGACCTAGCGAGCTCGGTTTGTGGCAATGTTTCAAGGGATTTTCAAGTAAATCATCAAGATAAGTGATTATAATACGGATTTGGCTAAATTACATGAATCCATTATTATTTTCATCATTTAATTAGCGAATTAAGTTGAAAATTTGGGGAAAAATTGTGATGCAAGGAGATTTCCACATCTACGAGTCTGCAGGTGCGGAGGAGCTGGTCGCAGATGAGGACTGGGCCAATTTGGTCTGCGGTCGCAAAATGCGACCACATCCGCAGGAGCGGAAGCGGAGATGCGCGTTTTGTCCGAAGAAGCGGAGAGTGCTTCACCTTAGTGAGGAAGAATCTGCGATGGAAATTTAGTAGGTGCGAAGCCGAAGATGTGGTCGTGGGTTCCCAGATGCGAAATCGCTGGGCAGAAAAAGGCATAGGTCGAGGGTTTTACTTCATTTTCCATCTTTGGACCTAGCGAGCTCAGTTTGTGGCGATTTTTCAAGGGATTTTCAAGTAAATCATCAAGGTAAGTGATTCTAATCCGTATTTGGCTATTACATGAATCCATTGTTATTTTCATCATTTAATTAGCGAATTTAGTTGGAAATTTGGGGAAAATTGTGAAAACTTCTTAGACTAAATTTTGGGGATTTGAAAGGCGATTTGAAGTCGGATTTGAGTAATTCTTGTACGGTTGGAATCGTTATCGGATGGGTGTTCGGATTTTATGAGTTTGGCCGGGTTCCGAGACGTGGGCCTCGGGTTGACTTTTTGAGTTGACTCTTTGTTTCTCTTTAAAGATTGCAACTTTATTATTTGAAATAACTTCTTATAGTTTATATTTATGGTATGAAGTTGTTTACACTAGATTCGAGCCGTTCGAAGTTGGATAATCGCGGCAAAACGTTTACTAGTGGATTGAGTTAGTGTGTGTTCAGGTAAGTGTCTTGCCTAACTTTGTGTGGGGGAATTAACCCTTAGGATTTATATTGTTTTGTGTTAATTGTGATATGTGGAAGCCGTGTATGCAAGGTGACGAGTGTGTACACGGTATAAATGTGATAATTGACCGGTTCTAGCTATGTAGATTCCTTTCATGCCTTTAATTGAGTTGCCATAATACGATATCTTCATCATCATCAGTCTAGATTCACATGCTTTTGTGACGACCCAAAGGGTCATCACCTGTTTTTAATTGAATTCTGTGTCTCCGAGGCCTTGAAAACCTCATTTAGAGTCGCCTCGATTTGCGTACGCAGTCCGGGCGCATAATCGGAAAGCTTAAATATGAAATTCTATGAAAAATGCTAAGTTTTGATGTTAAAATGAATAAATTTGACCTTGGTCAACATTTTGGGTAAACGGACCCGAACCCGTGATTTGACGGTCTCGGAGGGTCCGTAGGAAAATATGGGACTTGGGCATATGCCCGGAATCGAATTCCGAGGTCCTAAGCCCGAGAAACAAATTTTTTTGGAAAACTGTTTTCTGAAATTGTTTAAGGAAATTGGAAATGAAATCTGACTAGAAAGCGATGGTATCAGGCCCGTATTTTGCTTCCGGTGCCCGATACAGGTCTTATATATGTTCTAAGTCCTTCCTGTGAAATTTGGTTGAAAACGGACGTCGTTTGACGTGATTCGGACCTAAATTGGAAAATTTGATGTTTAATGAAGTTTGAAAGAATTCATGGATTTTGAGGTTTAATTCGATGTTTATGATGTTATTTTGGCGATTTGATTGCACGAATAAGTCTGTAGGATGTTTTTGAGGTTGTGTGTATATTTGGTTTGGAGCCCCGAGGGCTCGGGTGAGTTTTGGATAGGCCACGGGGTGGATTTTGAACTTAAAAATTTGCTGGTGTGTTCAGGCCTGCAGGCTTCGCATTTGCGAAGCCTGGCTCGCAAATGCGAGTTCGCAATTGCAAAGGCTGGATCACAAATGCGAAGCCAGCCCAGGCCACCCTTTTCTCGCAAATGCGAGTTACCCTTCGCAAATGCGATGTCGCACTTGCGACAGCTCCTTCGCAAATGCGAAACCTGGGGAATTATGAAGGGTTCGCAAATGCGAACCCTGTTTCACATTTCCCACATCTGCAGAGGTCGGGGTTCGCAATTGCGAACCCCTGTTCGCAATTCCCATATCTGAGACCTGCAATTTTTACACTTAAACGATTTTGAGCTTCATTTTTCATATTTTCTCAAACCCAAACACACTTGGGCGATTTTCCAAGAACAAGACTTCTTAAAAATCAATTGTAAGTTAGTTTTTACTCATTTCTTTCAATNTTGGGCGACCATTGAAGCAATTCTTCATCAAAAACCTCCCGGGTTAGTAATTCTTAGCTTATTTTCTTCCATTTCCTTCGATATCTATTGAAATCCGAAGCCAAAAACATGTAATTAAGGGTAGAAATTAGAGAATTGGGTAGAGTTAGGGCTTTCTGTTTTTTCTTAATTTAGACCTTGTTTTGGGGTCGAATTTGAAAACAAATTATATATTCGGGCTCGTGGGTGAATGGGTGATATGATTTTGGTCCGAACCTCGTGTTTTGACCAAGCGGGCCCGGGGTCGATTTTTTGGTTTTTGGGAAAAATGATGGAAAATCTGTAATTAGGCATTGGGTTCGTATTGTTTAGCATTTGTTGATGTATTGAAGTCATTATTCTATAGATACAATTGAATTGGAGCCGGATTCGAAAGGAAAGGCGGTTATTGAGGATTGAATTGACCGTGGAAGTTTGAGGTAAGTGTTTGGTCTAACCTTAGCTTGAGGGATTAGGAGTTGAGTCATATTTGCTATGTGTTTCTTGTGGAGTACGCCGTATAGGCATGGTGACGAGTATCTATACGTCGGTGTCGAGCATGACTATGAGTCTTAAATTGATATTTTGTTGTATTCTTGAATAATACTATGGTTGAAATAGTGAATAGATCCGTGGTATTGAGTAAAGGATTAGCTTATTTTCGTAGAAGTATTTCATGAGTTGGAAATGGTGATAACGGAGATGATTAGAAGTTGAATTGAGATTGGTTATAGCTGGTTCTCCCTTGTCGGGATGAATATACTTTACTGTTGAGTTCCCTTGCCGGGATAGAGTATTTTTATGGTTAATCCCTTGCCGGAATTTTTGTCATGATTACTGGGAGCGGTATATTTGGAACGGGTTGCACGCCGCGACATTTTTATTTATGTATACATATATGGATCGGGTTGCACGCCGCAACATATATATTATATTGGATCGGGTTGCACGCTGCAACATATATATTATTGGATCGGGTTGCACGCCGCAACATATATATCATTGGATCGGGTTGCACGCTGCAACAGATATATTATATTGGATATATATATTATTGGATCGGGTTGCGCACCGCAACAGTAGTGTTATTATTTTGGTTTAAATACTGTACTATTCCTTCACATTTGTTTAGTTTCTGCTAAGTTGAACTATTTCCCCGAGGCACGTATCTCCCCCCCCCCCCCTTTTAACTGCTCATTTCTTGTTTATTTTTTCGCCATATATTATATATAATTGTACAGGTTTATGTGGTAGTCTGGTCTAGCCTCGTCACTACTTCGCTGGGGTTAGGCTAGGCACTTATCAGCACATGGGGTCGGTTATGCTGATACTACACTCTGTGCTCTTTTGCACAGATCCGGGTTCCGGAGTAGCTTTTGGTCATCAGCAGTAGATTGCGAGCTATCCTTCAGTCCAAGATTTCCGAGGTAGTCCTGCAGGCGTCCACAGGCCCGGAATCTCCTCTATCTTTATTTGTGATCTGTTTCCTTTTGTATCCGAGATAGACCTTATTCCTTGTTTCAGACAGTTGTATGTAGTATTCTTAGATAGTCCGTGAATGTTGTGACACCAGTTCTGGGTAGAGGCATATATAGATTTTCCTTATTATATTGGTTTACTTCGTTGTCTTCCGCTAAATTATGAATTCCGCTGTTGTTTAATTATTTATCTCCTGTTAGTTTAATTGGTAAACATGGATTTAAAACAAAAGTATTATGGACTCTAAATGTGTGGCTTGCCTAGCTTCCACAAGTAGGCACCATCATGACTCCCGAGGGTGGGAAATCCGGGTCGTGACAAGTTGGTATCAGAGCTCTAGGTTACATAGGTCTCACAATTCACGGACAAGCTCAGTAGTGTCTGAGGGATCGGTACAGAGACGTCTGTATTTATCCCTAGAGGCTAGGAAAAGTTTCGCATTTGTTCTTTCTTGTCGTGCGATTTGGTTCCTCAATTATAATTGAATTTCTACTCTGTTCTTTCGCAGATGGCGAGAACACGCGCTTCCTCATCTTATGACCAGCAGTCCGAGCCCCAGACAGCTCCCATTAGGGGTAGAGGGCGAGGCCGAGGCTGTGCTAGAGGCCGTGGTAGGGGCAGAGATCAGCCCCGAGCAGCAGCACCAGTGGCGGAGCCTCAGGTTGACTTTGACGAGGAGGTTCCGGCCCCAGCCCCAGCAGTTACAGTGGGCCCAGCTCAGTTCCCAGAGGGGTTTATTACTACCCCAGTTCTTCAGGACGCTTTGGTCCGATTGGTGGGCCTCATGGAGAGTGTCACCCGTGCAGACTTGCTTCATGTAGCACAAGCCACTTCTCAGGATGGAGGAGGAGTCCAGACTCCTGCTACTCGTACTCTGGAGCAGGTAGCTCCCCAGACTCAGACTCCAGCAGTTCAGCCAGTTGGAGCAGCTTAGCCGGGCGTGGTAGCCCAGGCCGGTGATGGAGCAGCTATGTCTGCCGATGCTTTATGGAGATTGGACAGGTTCACCAAGCTCTTCACTTCTACATCAGCGGTGCATCTACTGAGGATACCCAGGATTATCTGGATAGTTACCACGAGGTTCTTCGGAACTTGGGTATTGTTGAGTCCAATAGGGTTGATTTCGCTACATTTCGCTTGTCTGGATCCGCCAAGACTTGGTGGAGGGATTATTGCTTAGCTAGGCCAGCAGGATCACCAGCCTTGACATGGGAGCAGTTCACACAGCTATTTCTGGAGAAGTTTCTCCCCATTACTCAGAGAAAGGCCTATCGGAGGCAGTTTGAGCACCTCCAGCAGGGTTCCATGACGGTCACCCAGTATGAGACCAGGTTCATTGACTTAGCTCGCCATGCTCTGGTTATACTCCCCACCGAGAGAGAGAGGGTTAGGAGGTTTATTTGGTCATGCCTAGTAATGCATTGGGTATTCCTGTTTATGTGTCTACACCGGTGGGTGATTCTATTATGGTCGATCGAGATCATCGTTCTTGTATTGTGGTGATTGGGAGTCTTGAGACTCGTGTAGATTTGTTGCTTCTAGACATGGTTGACTTTGATATTATATTGGGGATGGACTAGTTATCACCCTATCACGCTATCCTGGACTAACATGCCAAGACTGTGACCTTAGCTTTACCGGGTATGCCTCGTTTAGAGTGGAGAGGGACTCATGGTCATTCTACCCGCAGTGTTATCTCGTATGTGAAGGCTCGGCTTATGGTCGAGAAGGGGTGTTTGGCCTATATGGCATATGTTCGTGATTCTAGTGCTGATGTCCCTTCTATTGATTCTGTGCCCGTCGTTCGTGAGTTCCCTGAGGTATTTCCTTCAGACCTGCCGGGTATGCCACCCGACAGGGATATTGACTTTTGCATTGATCTGGTACCGGGCACTCAGCCCATTTCTATTCCGCCGTATCGTATGGCGCCGCCTGAGTTGAAAGAGTTAAAGGAGCAGTTGCAGGATTTGCTTGAGAAGGGTTTCATTAGACCCAGTGTTTCGCCTTGGGGTGCACCGGTGTTATTTGTCAAGAAGAAGGATGGGTCCATGAGAATGTGTATTGATTACCGGCAATTGAAAAAGGTTACAGTCAAGAATAAGTATCCGCTACCGAGGATTGATGATTGGTTCGACCAGCTTCAGGGTGCCAGGGTATTTTCCAAGATTGACTTACGATCTGGCTACCATCAGTTGAGGATTAGGGCATCCGATGTCCCTAAGACAGCTTTCCACACTCGATACGGGCATTATGAGTTCTTGGTTATGTCATTCGGGTTGACAAATGCCCCAGCAGCTTTCATGGACTTGATGAACCGAGTGTACCGGCCTTATTTGGACTCGTTCGTAATAGTCTTCATTGATGATATATTGATATATTACCGTATCCAGGAGGAGCACGAGCAGCACGTTAGAGTGGTTCTTCAGACTCTGAGGGATAGTCGGTTATATACTAAGTTCTCGAAGTGTGAATTCTGGTTGAGTTCAGTTGTATTTCTGGGTCATGTCGTATTAGCAGAGGGTATTCAGGTGGACCCAAAGAAGATTGAGGCAGTCAAAAACTGGCCTAGACCAGCATCTGCTACAGAGATTCAGAGTTTCTTAGGATTGGCAAGCTACTATCGTCGGTTCGTGGAGGGGTTTTCATCTATTGCAGCCCCGATGACCAGATTGACCCAGAAGGGTGCCCAGTTCAGATGGTCGGATGAGTGTGAAGCGAGCTTTCAGATGCTCAAGACAGCTCCGACTACGGCACCGGTGTTAGTTTTGCCCACAGGTTCAGGGCCTTATACAGTTTATTGTGATGCTTCCAAGTGTTGGGCTTGGAGCAGTGTTGATGCAGGGTGGCAAAGTCATTGCCTATGCTTCGAGGCAGTTGAAGATTCATGAGAAGAACTATCCGGTGCATGATTTGGAGTTGGCAGCCATAGTTCACGCATTGAAGATTTAGAGGCATTACCTGTATGGCGTGGCATGTGTGGTGTTCATGGATCACAAGAGTCTTCAGTACTTGTTCAAGCAAAAGGAATTGAATTTGAGGCAGAGGAGGTGGTTGGAGTTGTTGAAGGATTATGATATCACCATTTTATATCATCTGGGAAAGGCCAATGTGGTGGCCGATGCTTTGAGTAGGAAGTCAGCCAGTATGGGCAGTCTTGCTTATATTCCGGTCGGTGAGAGGCCGCTTGCTTTGGATGTTCAGGCTTTAGCCAATCAGTTCATGAGACTGGATGTTTCTGAGCCCAGTCGTGTGTTAGCTTGCACGGTCGCTCGTTCTTCATTATTGGAGCGTATCCGCGATCGGCAGTATGATGATCCCCATTTGTGTGTCCTTAGAGACACGGTGCAGCGCGGAGGTGCCAGGCAGGTTACCTTAGATGATGATGGAGTTTTGAGATTGCAGGGCCGAGTATGTGTGCCCAATGTGGATGGGCTCCGAGAGTTGATTTTGGAGGAGGCCCACAGCTCCCCGTACTCTATTCATCCGGGCGCCGCGAAGATGTATCAGGATTTACGGCAGCATTATTGGTGGTGTAGAATGAAGAAGGATATCGTAGCATATGTGGCTCGTTGTTTGAATTGTCAGCAGGTTTAGTACGAGCATCAGAGGCCTGGTGGTTTATTTTAGAGGATTGAGCTTCCCGAGTGGAAGTGGGAGCGAATCACTATGGATTTTGTTACTGGACTTCCGCTGACTCGGAAGAAGTTCGATGTAGTATGGGTCATTATTGATAGGCTGACCAAGTCAGCACATTTCATTCCTGTGGCAGTCTCCTATTCTTCTGAGAGGTTAGCTGAGATCTACATTCGGGAGATTGTTAGCCTTCATGGTGTGCCCGTATCTATCATCTCGGACCGGGGTACGCAGTTTACCTTGCGTTTCTAGAGAGCAGCTCAGCGAGAGTTGGGCACACGAGTTGAGTTGAGCACCATTTCATCCCCAGACGGACGGTCAGTCGGAGCGGACTATTCAGATTTTGGAGGATATGCTCCGAGCTTGTGTTATTGACTTTGGAGGCTCGTGGGATCAGTTTTTGCCTTTAGCAGAGTTTGCCTACAACAACAGCTACCAGTCGAGCATCCAGATGGCTCCTTATGAGGCTTTATATGGTAGGCGGTGTCGGTCTCCGGTTGGATGGTTTGAGCCGGGAGAGGCTCGGTTGTTCGGTACGGATCTAGTTTAGGAGGCCTTGGACAAGGTCAGGATCATTCAGGATAGGCTTCATTCAGTTCAGTCCAAGCAAAAGAGCTATGCAGACAGCAAGGTTCGAGATGTGGCTTTTATGGTTGGTGAGCGAGTATTGCTCCGAGTGTCGCCTATGAAAGGCGTGATGAGATTTGGGAAAAAGGGCAAGCTTAGCCCTAGGTTCATTGGTCCGTTTGAGATTCTTGATCGAGTGGGAGAGGTGGCTTATAGACTTGCTTTGCCGCCGAGCTTATCAGCCCTGCATCCAGTGTTTCATGTGTCCATGCTTCGGAGGTATCACGGCGATCCAGCCCACGTGTTAGATTTCAGCACTGTCCAGTTGGACAAGGACTTGTCTTATGAGGAGGAGCCGGTAGCTATTCTAGACCGGCAGGTTCGTCAGTTGAGATCCAAGAGTTTCCCTTCTGTTTGTGTCTAGTGGAGAGGTCAGCCTCCTAAGGCATCGACCTAGGAGTCCGAGTCCGATATGCGGAGCCGTTATCCTCATCTTTTTCCCGACTCAGGTACTTCCTTCTTCTGTCCGTTCGAGGACGAACAATTGTTTTAGAGGTGGAGAATGTGATGACCCAAAGGGATCATCACCTGTTTTAATTAATTCTGTGCTTCCGAGGCCTTGAAAACCTCATTTAGAGTCGCCTCGATTTGCGTGCGCAGTCCGGGTGCGTAGCCGAAAAGCTTAAATGTGAAATTCTATGAAAAATGCTAAATTTTAATGTTAAAATGAATAAATTTGACTTTGGTCAACATTTTGGGTAAACGGACCCGGACCCGTGATTCGACGGTCCCGGAGGGTCCATAGGAAAATATGGGACTCGGACGTATGTCTGGAATCAAATTCCGAGGTCCCGAGCCCGAGAAATGAATTTTTAAGAGAAATTGTTTTTCTGAAATTGATAAGGAAAATTAAAATGATATTTGATTAGAACGTGTTGGTATCGGGCCCGTATTCTGGTTCCGGCGCCCGGTACAGGTCTTATACATGTTTTAAGTCATTCCTGTGAAATTTGGTTGAAAACGGACGTCGTTTGACGTGATTCGGACCTAAATTGGAAAATTTGATGTTTTATGAAGTTTGAAAGAATTCTTGGATTTTGAGGTTTAATTCGATGTATATGATGTTATTTTGGCGATTTTATCGCGCTAATAAGTCCGTAGGATGTTTTTGAGGTTGTGTGCATATTTGGTTTGGAACCCCGAGGGCTCGGGTGAATTTCGGATAGGCCACGGGTGCATTTTTGAACTTTGGAAATAATCTGGTATGCCTGTTCTGCAGTTTTCGCATTTGCGAAGCAGGTCTCGCAAATGCGAGCCTGGCATCGCAAATGCAAGGAGGGAAAACTTTGCAACTGATCGCAAATGCGACCAAATGGCTCGCAAATGCGAAGTGGGGTCTGTCGCAAAAGCGAAGTCCCTCATTTTGTTCAGAGTTCGCAAATGTGAACTTCACTTCGCAATTCCCACATCTGAGGGTCGGCGTTCGCAATTGCGAACCCCTGTTCGCATTTCCCACAACTGAGACCTGCAATTTTTACACTTAAACAATTTTGAGCTTCACTTTTCATATTTTCTCAAACCCAAACACACTTAGGCGATTTTCCAAGAACAAGTCTTCTTCCAAATCAATTGTAAGTTAGTTTTTACTCATTTCTTTCAATCATTAACATCTTTTAACATGATTTCAACCTAAAATCAAAGATTTTCATGGGGGAAATTGGGTGTTTTGGGTAGAACCTAGGTTTTTCAAAAATTGGGGATTTGGACCTCTATTTGAGGTCCGATTTCAAAATAAATTATATATTTGAGTTCGTGGGGGAATGGGTAATCAGGTTTTGGTTCGAACCTCGGGTTTTGACCACGTGGGCCCAGGGGCGATTTTTGACTTTTTGGGTAAAACTTTGAAAAACTCATTTTCATGCATTGGGGTTGATTCAATTAGTGTTTATTGATGTAATTATGTCATTTGTGATTAGATACGAGCGAATTGGCGGTGGAATCAAGGGGAAAAGCTATAATTGAGGCTTGAGTTGTGTTCAAGGCATCGAGGTAAGTGTTTGGTCTAACCTTAGCTTGAGGGATTAGGAGTTGAGTCATATTTGCTATGTGTTTCTTGTGGAGTACGACGTATAGGCATGTTGACGAGTATATATACGTCGGTGTCGAGCATGACCGTGAGTCTTGAATTGATATTTGTTGTATTCTTGAATAATACTATGGTGGCAATAGTGAGTAGATCTGTGGTATTGAGTAAAGGATTAGCTTATTTTCGTAGAAGTTATTTATGAGTTGGAAATGGTGATGATGGAGATAAATAGGAGTTGAATTGAGATTGGTTATAGTTGGTTCTCCCTTGAGGGGACGAATATACTTGTACTGTTGAGTTCCCTTGCCGGGATAGAGTATTTTATGGTTAATCCCTTGCCGGAATTTTTGTCATGATTACTATGAGCTGTATATGTGGAACGGGTTGCGCGCCACAATATTTTTATTTATGTATACATATATTATATTGGATCGGGTTGCACGCCGCAACATATATTATATTGGATCGGGTTGCACGCCGCAACATATATAAATATTATCGGATCGGGTTGCACACCGCAATAGATATATTATATTTATTGGATCGGGTTGCACAACAGTTATATATATATATATATATATATATATATATATATATATATATATATATATATATATATATACCTATGGATCGGGTTGCGTGCCGCAATAGTAGTGTCATTATATTGTTTTAGATACAGTACTGTTCCTTCACATTTATTTAGTTTCTGCTAAGTTGAACTGTTTCCCCGAGGCATGTACCCCCTCCCTTTTAACTGCTTATTTCTTGCTTATTTTCTGCAATATATTGTATATCTGTACAGGTTTATTTGGTAGTCTGGTCCTAGCCGCGTCACTACTTCGCCGAGGTTAGGCTAGGCACTTACAATCACATGGGGTCGGTTGTGTTGATACTACACTCTGTGCTCTTTTGCACAGATCCAGGTTCCGGAGTAGCACTTGGTCATCAGCAGTAGATTGGGAGCTATCCTTCAGTTCGAGACCCCGAGGTAGCCCTGCTGGCGTTCGCTGGCCCGGTGTCTCTTCTTTCAGTTTTTATGTTTTGTTGTCATTTGTACTCGAGACAGACTATGTTCTTTCCTTTCAAACACTTATTTGTAGTAATCCTAGACAGTCCGTGAATGTTGTGACACCAGTCCTGGGTAGAGACATATGTGGATTTTCCTTGTTATTTTGGTTTACTTCGTTAAGTCTTCCGCTTTAATTTCATAATTCCGCCGTTATTCAAATATTTAACGCTTGTTGATATGATTGGTAAAAAGAAATTTAAAATGAAAGAGTTTGGAGTTTACGATTTGTGGCTTGCCTAGCTTCTACGAGTAGGCGCCATCATCACCCCCGAGGGTGGTAAATTCGGGTCGTGACACCGATCAAAGTTGGTCGGAAATTACCGACCAACTTTGGTCGGTATGTCCTTCCGACCTTCAAAATACCGACCACACGTTAATGATCGCGTTTTGGATGGTTATTGGCCATTACCAACCAACTTTGGTCGATTTTTTTTGGACGATTTTTCCCGAATTTCTAGTAGTGTAATTTTTCAAATAACCAATTGCCCAGGTAAATCCCCAAGAAAATATCCCCAGCTAAATTCACATGTAGTACCTAGGGATTTTCCTTCATATTAACATATGATTTGTTCCTCATTTTCTTTGTTTGTTTACCTGCGAATTTTCTCACGGAAATGTACTTGCCGATTTATTTCTCTCCTAATATATATTAAAGTTACTGACAAATTTAATAACACTACTAATATATTTTGAAAATTAACGTTAAGAAAAAAAATGAAATATACGAATATATTATAAAAATAATAAATAAAATAAATTAAGTTATTTTATTTATAAATAAAATACATAGTTAAAAATATATTATATAGTATATAATATAGAAGGTATTACATAAATATGAAGGTTTATATAATATCAAGGGCATAATAGACTTTTCAAGTAAAAATATGACTTTGTGAAAACTAGAGCAAAGTAAAATGATTTTGTGTAACAAAAGAAAGAAAAGTGACTTTTCTGTAATGAACACATAGTTGAATGATTTTTACGTAACAAGAAAAAGAAAAGTGAATTTTGAAAAACAAACACAAAAGTTCAATGACCATGGATAAAATTAACTCTCAAGAAATTGTACATATTTTGAGATAACTTTATTTCATATGTATAATATAGTATGATCGCATAATTATCTTGGCATTCATATATCTGCAACACTTATTCATAAAATAATATAATAATTAAAAATTGAGCTGCAACTGCCAACAGAGAACCTAATTATGAATCTGAAAGAATAAATTAAAAGTCAGGAAGATATTTAAGAATTCTGGTATTCAAATTGGACACGAAGTTCAAATAAATGGGGCACTAACTTTTTTGCCAACTTTTTAAATGGTATACCAGATGGGGTTCTTGTTGTTTGCAGATTGAATCCCTGCGATAAAATCAACCACGCAATGCAGCCAATGAATGAGCTTCAAAATCTTTTTCTAAAGTGATCTTTTAGCAGTTCAATGAATTGGGCTAAAATATGCCAATCTTTTTAATTCCTTTTTTCCCATAATAGTACAGAAATGCCAGCAAAATTCTCAGAATTTCGAAAGGTGGATATTCTTTTCCAAATTTTTCAATATGAAATAGTAATGATTTTTGCACCCTCTCTTACCTACCAATCTTTACATTTTTAGGTAGGCTTTTTATGGAGGGTATTTTTAGACCTCTGCAACTTTCTTTGCTTACTAGTTTCTGCTACTTTCCCTCTTTTGTTTGGCATGATTTTATGAGATATTATAATTAAGCTTTGCACGTAAATATTTCTTAAACATGTTTTATATAGGGTTTCGATTAGATTTGATGAGTTTAATATTTATATTATTAATTTTAGTTTTCTTTTCATATTTCATACAAAAATATTGAATTAAGCAGGTGGCCGGATCACAATGATATTTTATATCTGGTGAAATAATCGAAATATCTGTTTAATTCCTATGTTTTTAACGAGGTAGGTGAAGAAGCGCAACTATTTGGTTAGAACCGAACCTCTTATAAGCTGCTCCATTTTCAAATAAAATCAAAAACGTTTTTACAGGATTTTCATGTCCTAAACCCTAAAAACCATCAGCGCAAATATCTCTTGCAGGAAATTAATTTGTATAAGGTGTTAATTAAATAAGGTGTTAGTATATAGGTTAGTATAAATGTAGGGCATAATACAAAATTGGCAGGTCGGTCAAAATTAATTATATCCGATGTATAGCCAAAAATCGTATAGAATATGTATAGTTTTGTATATAATACACTTATATATATAAATATATATTTTGTTGGCTATTATTTTTTTATGGATTACTTTATAAATGTATCATGTTAAGAAAGGATAACACTGACTAACAAAATTAGGAAACCTATAGCTAAATAATTAAGGGATACGTAATGCAGTTAGAAATAGGGGTGACAAAATGGTTAAAAGAAAACAGTTAACCACCCATATTATCCACTAAAAAATGGGTTGGATAATGAACTTTTTAAAAACGGGTCAAATATGGATAAGAACCATATTATCCATTTAGAAAAGGGAAATTTTCGTTCCTATACCATATAGGAAACTATATTACCAAATATGTTCATAGTTTGCATATTACCCTTCATGCTAATAGTATTTCTACAAATATAAACCATGCATTAAATAAGGAATCATTGTAGTTGTAGGCTTCCTTATTTAGGCGCTAAAATTGGGGGATTAAATATTCTTCCAGATCTTCCAAACGCAAATCACGCACATTAATCTTTTTCGTCAGTTTCGTTTCAAATTTAGTGTCTCTACATCAAACGCAATTATTCTTCTACAATTCAAAAACGAATTGATTATTCTTCTACAATTCAAAAACGAATTGATTATTTTTCTACAATTCACAAATCAAAAACGACTAAATCTTCTACAGTCTTCTACATCAAACGCAATTATGTCCAAATTTCAGTAATACAAAGCAAAGGAAAAGAGAGCAGCAATTCCACCATTGACAGCCATTAAAAAGCTTGAAAGCTTTGAATTCAAATTTGGATTTTCAAAAATCATTATTTGTTTGGATTGGGTGTTGTTGAAAATAATTGGGAATATGGTTTGGAGTTTATAGCTCAATTTTGAGGGGTTTTGGTGAAGATTAGACTTGGTTTTGACTGAATTTCAGACTGAAACTCGAAGAAGAAGAAGAAGAAGAAGAAGAAGAAGACGTATATTGCAGAAATTGTAGATAAATTGAAGAAAAATTGTAGATTGTTGTTTATTTATTTTTCTTTTATACATTTACTTATTGTATGAAAGTTGAACAACATTGTATAAAAATTGTATTTAAGTGGATGATATAGTACTGTTTTGGACAAAAATATGTATCAAAAATGTGAAACATACATTTCAGGGGAAGCATGTTGAGTCCAAATATGTACCCAGTTTGTAGATATTTTGTAGATAAATTGTAGATTTGTATTCTGATTGTAGATGCTTTATTTTCTGTTTTCACAAATAAAAAAATGACTAAAACTTCTACAAATCTTCTGAAAAAACGCAATTATGTCAAAAATCCCAATTATGCTACAATTGAATGGAATTGAGATATTAAAATTCAATGTACCCAGTTTGTAGATATTTTGTAGATAAATTGTAGATTATTTGTATTCTGATTGTAGATGCTATATTTTCTGTTTTCACAAATAAAAAACGACTAAAACTTCTATAAATCTTCTGCAAAAAGCGCAATTATGTCGAAAATCCCAATTATGCTACAATTGAATGGGAATTGGGATATTAAAATTCAATGTACCCAGTTTGTAGATATTTTGTCGATGAATTGTAGATTATTTGTATTCTGATTGTAGATGCTTTATTTTCTGTTTTCATAAATCAAAAACGACTAAAACTTCTACAAATCTTCTGCAAAAAATGCAATTATCTCGAAAATCCCGATTATGCTACAATTCGGTGATTCTCCTATATGCTCTTGCTACTCCTTACGAAACTGCTATGCTAAATATGGAATCCAAAAAAACATGATGAAGGTATAGATCTTCTTAAGAAATTTTGTAGATAATTTGTAGAAACATTGAAATTCTGTATTTTCATATTAATTTTTCAAATGATATGTAGTTTTGTTGTAGATTAAATGTAGAAAATAATCCATTGTGAGTCTTATTTGACTCATTCCTCACATTCAACCTATTCTACAAATTCACGCCTCTTTAAATACAATACAACCATACTTTCTTGAATTTAAAGTTTTAGCAATATATATAACTTAAAAAACATCTTCTCCTCTGCACAAGTTAGCTCCAAAACAGACGAAGTGAAATAACAAGCTCCCATCAAAACTTTGAACACAAAAACACAAAGCTCAAAAATAAATAAACAACAGTCTACAATTTTTCTACAATTTCTGCAATATACGTCTTCTTCTTCTTCTTCTTCTTCGAATTTCAATCTGAAATTCAGCCAAAACCAAGTCTAATCTTCACCAAAATCCCTCAAAATTGAGATATAAACTCCAAACCATATTCCCAATTATTTACAACAACACCCAATCCAAACAAATTAATGATTTTTGTAAACCCAAATTTGAATTCAAAGCTTCAAAGCTTTTTAATGGCTGTCAATGGTGAAATTGCTGCTCTCTTTTCCTTTCCTCTTATATTACTGAAGGAACCCGAAATCATAACCATCAAAAGTTATTGCTGCGTATGAAACTTTGAAGATTTGACTTCAATTTTGACTGGTTATAGAAGAAAAAACCTTGATTTTGGACGTTAATGGTAGAGGGTTTCAATTGTTTTTCTGGATTTTTAGCAGAGGGTTTCAATTTTTTTTCTGGTTTTTCTGGTTTCTGGGTGTGTGGTGATACGTGGGTGAGGGTGTGGGGTTGGGAGAGAGAAACGTGGGAGGATGGGGATTTGGAGGAATATACGGTACCATAAATTTAGGAGTGATATAAGGTACAATTAATGTACAGTTAAAACACCTTATGGTATAGAATTGGTAATTAGGTACATTAAATGTAATTATATCAAACCTTAAACATTGAGGGTAATATAGTTTCCTATATGGCATAGGAATGTAAAAATTCCTTTAGAAAATGGATAACCAATGCGTAACCATGGATAACCACTGGTCTTACTTTTACATTTGTAAAGCCTCATATTGGGGGTACCTCAAGTTAGGGAGACTAAGAATTCTCCCAAAAGTGATCATGTGCGAGAATTCATGGATAATATGGTTACCCATATTATCCGCCGGTTAACCCGTTTTTTTATCCGTATTAAATATGGGCCAGGTCGGATAATTTATCCGTTTTTTCATTACTCGTTTTCGACCGAACCATATCCGACCCGACCCGCCCGTTTGCCACTAAATGTATAGATGGATAACACATACATCACATCATCAGATGAAGATTGTAAGAGAATATTAGTTCAACAGAAAATAGTTGACGTGCGATTTTATAACGCATCACTTGCATTTTTTTTTTTTAATGAAAGGCCCGAAGTCGAGTGCATACCTAATTCACAATTTTGGAACCCAAATCCTTAAAAAAAATGCCACGGAGCTTTTTAGAGTGAGTACATTATGCTCAACAATCTGTCATGTGAACATGAATTAAAAATCAAAAGATTTTAATTTATCCATAATTTGACAAATGCACCTGCTAATACCATCATATATAATTAAGCGGATAATGTTCAATATTGTAGCATGGTTATGAGTTGGAAAATAGAAGGGCATAAAAATTACTCGATACACTTATGATGCTCTTCTTCGCACACAATCTCACTTATCGGTCATCTTATTCAAGTAATTAAACATGAGTTACATCGGCAAGGTCGCAGGTTCAAATTCTGATGAAAATAAAATACAGTAGATGATTTTTTTTATTAGCCCAAGTCTTGATGAACAAACTTATCCAACATCTGTATTGGTAAAAACTAGCAAATACACCGCATAAAAATACAAAAATGTAAACAAGCTAATCCGAAAATCACAATTATCTTTTATTTTTAAAAAGTGAGTGATCGTATTAATGCGTTATTTTGGCGTTATGATTTATTAGGAATAAGTCGTGCTCATAGGTCAAATCTGAGGTGCATTATCAACAAATACTCTGGCATATTACAAGAGCTGTCGGATTTCTTCCTTACAAAATACTAGTAGAGAGCGTTAATGAGGGATCTCATTGAAACAGGATGCATTCAAATGCTCAGGTTTTTGGGCGTAGTACACAAATAGCTCTAAATGGATGATTTTGAATCTTTGTCTCTGCTCGCTTCACGGGTAAAATTTCTAAATTTAACTAGTGTTACCCTCGTTTATCTTATGGACAATACTTTTAATTTTTTACCTTGAATTATGCCCATAAAGCAAGTGGGGATCAAAAATTAAAAACCATCCAAAAAAATATGTACCTGTTATAAATAGAATTGTATTTATGGTGAATGTCTATATTTTAGAGAGATTCTAGGTTTTGTTACTTAGTGGCTAAGTCACATTTCCGCTATAAATAGAGGGTTCTATTCCATTGTAATTGATCCCATATCAATAAGAATTTCCTCTCTCTCTCTTTCTTTGCAATATTCTTTATTATTTTATAACACGTATCAGCACGAGACTCTAACCAATTGAGTAGAAGCTTTGGGATTGAGCATAATGATTGTCTATTGTTCCATGAACTTCCTTCATGATTAAATTCTGGATTTAAGGTAAGTATTTTACATTACTTTTCTCTTTTAAATTCTTGACATTCTATAATTTGATATTAAATACAAGCAAAGACGATAAATTTTGATTGTAACTCTAATGGAGTTTGAAAGAAATTATTGTGATGACCCAAAAGGTCATCACTTGCTTTAAAATAAAATTCTGTGTTCCGAGGCCTTAAAAACCTCTTTTACCTTTACCTTGATTTGCGTGCGTAGTCCGGACGTGGAGCCGGAAAGCTGTTATGTGAAAAATCTGTGAAATATTAAAATTTTGACTTAAAATGCATCTAAGTTGACTTCGGTCAATATTTTTGGTAAGCGGCCCGGACCCGTAATTTGACGGTCCCAGAGGGTCCCGTAGGAAAATATGGGACTTGGGCGTATGCCCGGAATCGAATTCCGAGGTCCCAAGCCCGAGAAATGAATTTTTTAAAGAAAATTTCTTTCTGAAATTGTTTAAAGTATTTTGAAATGAAACTTGATTAGAACATGTTGGTATCGGGCCCGTATTTTGGTTCCGCGCCCGGTACAGGTCTTATATATGATTTAAGACGTTTCTGTAGAATTTGGTGAAAAACGGATGTCATTTGACGTGATTCGGACCTAAATTGCAAAAGTTGATGCTTTATGAAGTTTGAGAAAAATCCTTTGATTTTGAGGTTTAATTCGTTGTTATTTTGGTGATTTGATCGCACGGATAAGTTCGCATGATGTCATTGAGTTAGTACGTATGTTTGGTTAGGAGCCCCGAGGGCTCGGGTGTGTTTCGGAAGGTTTCGGACTTATAAAAAGTTACAGGTTTTCTGCTGTTCAGTGCCCAGGGATTTTGTTCTTCGCGTTCGCGTAGGCCCACTCGCGAACGCATAAGGCAAGTATCCCAGGTGCCCAATTTCTTCTTCGCGAACACGAAGCTCGAGACACGAATGCGAAGCTGAGGGGGGAGACCCTTCGCGAACGCGTGCTTGCACTGGCGAACGCGTAAGGTTCTGGGGAGGGGTCACCAATTTGTTCATCGCGAACGCGGCCACTGGTTCGCGAACGCGAGGGCTCGAGGGGTTAAAGCTCCACGAACGCGAGCCCTATGTCGCGAACGTGAAGGTCTTCAGGCCTGACTCATCGCAAACGCGATGTGTCTGTCGCGAACGCAAAGAATATTTTTGCCCAGTTATTTTAAAGTCTCAAAAACAGAACACTTACGGGATTTTCATAAAATTTCATAAACCTCTTCTTCTCCAAAGCTCTTAGGCGATTTTTGAAGCATTTCCTCACCATAATCTCTTGGGTAAGTAATCTTTAACTTGTTTTCTTCCATTTTTATCAACACCCACTAGATTTCTAGGCCTAAAACATGAGATTAAGGGTAGAAAATTAGGGATTTGGGTAGAGTTAGGGCTTTTTGATTAATTGTGATTTAGACCTCGTTTTGGGGTCGAATTCTGAAAATAATTATATATTTGGGATCATGGGTAAATGGGGGATCGGATTTTGGTTCGAACCTCGTGTTTTGACCAAGCGGGCCCAGGGTCGATTTTTGGGTTTTTGGGAAGAATGATTAGAAAGCTATAATTAAGCATTGAAATTGGATTGTTTAGCATTTATTGATGTTATTAAGTTGATTATGTATAGATACGATTGTGTTGGAGCCAAATTCGAAAGGAAAGGCGGTGTTTGAGGATTGAGTTGGTCGTGGAAGTTCGAGGTAAGTGTTCTGTCTAACCTTAGCTTGAGGGATTAGGAGTTGAGTCCTATTTGCTATTTGCTTCTTGTTGACTACGACGTATAGGCATGGTGACGAGTATCTATACGTTAGAGTCGAGCATGACCGTGGGTCTTAAATTGAAAATTTTGTTGTATTCTGAAATGATACTACGGATGCTTTAATTGATGATTCTCGATATTGAGCAAGGATTAGGTTTGTTTTCGTGGAAATTACTTATGATTTGAATATTGGTGTTAGCTGGGATGAATAGAGGTTGAACTAAGATTGGTTATAGCTGATTCTCCCTTGCCGGGACGTATTTTCTTTTATTGTTGATCCCTTGCCGGGATAGTATAGTTTATTGTTGATCCCTTGCCGGGACACTTGGTGTGGTTGTTGCTAAAGGCATATATATATTATAAATATGGATCGGGTTGCACGCTGCAATAATATAATAAATATGGATCGGATTGCACGCCGCAACAATATTATATTACATTGGATCGGGTTGCACGCCGCAATAATATTATATTATATTGGNATAATTATATATTTGGGCTCGTGGGTGAATGGGGGATCGGATTTTGGTTCGAACCTCGTGTTTTGACCAAGCGGGCCCGGGGTCGATTTTTGGGTTTTGGGGAAGAATGATTAGGAAGCTATAATTAAGCATTGGAATTGGATTGTTTAGCATTTATTGATGTTATTAAGTCGATTATGTATAGATACGATTGTGTTGGAGCCAAATTCGAAAAGAAAGGCGGTGTTTGAGGATTGAGTTGGCCGTGAAAGTTCGAGGTAAGTGTTCGGTCTAACCTTAGCTTGAGGGATTAGGAGTTGAATCCTATTTGCTATTTGCTTCTTGTTGAGTACGACGTATAGGCATGGTGACGAGTATCTATACGTTGGAGTCGAGCATGACTGTCACACCTCCTTTTTACCTACACCCGCGGAAGAGGGTATGATAAAGGGAGTTATTTCCAACTTGAAGTGACAATCGGAACGGGATTTATTATTATTTCAGAGTCGCCACTTGGGAAATTAAGGGTGTCCCAAGTCACCAGTTTAATCCCGACCCGAGGAAATTATGACTCTGTTATCAGTCCGCGAACCAAATATCGAGTAAGGAATTCTGTTAACCCGGGAGAAGGTGTTAGGCATTCCCGGGTTCCGTGGTTCTAGCACGGTCGCTCAACTGTTGTATTTGCTTTTATCTGATTTCAAAACATGTTCTAGCTTATGTGCCTTTATTAGTAAACCTCTTTTATTTCTATATTTAATAAGAATTGCAGCGTCGTGAAAATGCGCCTCAAACCACGTCGCACCAGTGCACCCGTGATTGTTAACACATTTCGACTTCGTTGGGATGTGGATTTGGGTCACATAAATGTGCACCCGAGTTTAGGAAGGTAATATTATTAAATGCCGGGCCTACAGCAACCAGCGTATTATTAACTTTGTGGGAAGCCATGAAATTCGCTAAATGGCACGTCCCGAGGTCTAAATATTTAATGAAACATTTAAAGAAGGCCACGCGATTTGTGATTTTATTTGGCGCGGCGCACCTCAAATTATTTTAAGGCCAACCTAAAGAACTATGATTTTCTATTGAGTATTGTCCCTATTTATTTAAAACGCCGTTTCAGCTGTATTTAAACCAAACGTTCAAAGCTTTGGGCTTCCAAACGAACCCAGTATAAAAAGAAAACAATTACAACTGGGCTTTTGGCCCATGTATACACCAGCCTTTATCTCAATGGAATTAGATGACCTGCAGTGGGTCAGACGCTGTTCTGGGCAATGCTTCGTGTAATTGAGCCGAATTAAGCCCAAATTTGCGGCCTGGGCAGTCCAGGCACCATTATTAACCAATTTGAAACTCGACCTACTACTTGGGTCAATTTCATTAGCAGTGGTAATCCAGTTCAGGAAGTGAAGCATAAACTAGAGTCTAAATGATCCAACTCATGTATCTAATAGCAGTAAAATAGCGAGTTAATCAACTAATTGTTTTGAAATCTCATTTTATTGATAAGCTAAAACAGTCAACACCAAATCCAGGAGCCTTACTATATTGAAGGGTTATTTGCCTTACTTTTTCAGAACCAAATCGATAGGATTAGTACTAGAGCATAAAATTATTGGCCTACTTATTAGAATCGAAACAGCACCTGCTCAGTTTTAAGCTTGCTTTTCATCAGTACTTTTAGATCCCTAAACTAGCGTAGAATTAAAAGTCGAAATAGACTAGGCTACTGCTAACAAATAAAAGGAAAGTCCATAGAGTCCAATTACAAACCAATCTATAGTTGTGTCGCTACAAGTAAAACAGTATTCAAATCAGCCCATCACTTAGACATCTGAATTAGAGGAAAAACAACAGGAAGCTCATGCAGCAATGATCCAGAATCCACTATTTATCTTCAATCATGTTGTTCCAGGCATTACATACTACTGGAGGCCAAGGACATACCTGGATTCGAATGAAAAACACAGATGAGAAGGAGGAATAGATCAGCAGCAGTAACAACAATTCTCAGCAACAGTTCAGAAACGATTTTAAACCAAAACACTTCGCAAAGCCCAGGAATACACCACAGAAACCAGCACCCAATAAATTGACCCAAAACTGACTCGATTGAACTCAAAACCCACTTGAAATCAGGCCAGGACTACTTCTGAACTTCAGCTACCAAGGATTGAGCTAAGAGATGCAAATCAACCACTAGAACTTTGAAATTAACCTGAGAAATTGAATAAAACAGTATTTTTTTTGTAATTTCTGTTGTTTTTGGCTTTTTGAATTTTGAACTTTTTGATTTCAGATCTGGAAAACTCAGAGAATACTGATTTTGGGGGGGAAATTTTGAGGGCTCCCAAAAAACTTCTTTATCAAGGCAATTCTGATGCCTTTTATAGGCAGCCCCAAAATAAACATCAGATTTCTGTTTCTCTTTTAGCCCCCCTCAATTTTCAATTTTTACCCCTTATTTATTGACTTGTGACTCAAGTTAATGCCTCAAATTTCCTAAAACTCCACTCGTGCCCCTATCCAGTAAGATCTAGGGAGTTCTAGCACTATTGTCCAATTCTAAATACCCAAGTTGCCCCCTGACTATCCTTGAAATTACCTCTCTGCTTAAATGTCCCAAACCCCTTGTTACCTATGGTCTGATTTATTCAGCTATCAGCTAAACCAATTCTTAACAATTACTTACAACAAAACTGGAGAACATCATGCATCAAAGAAACAAATCAATTGCTAAACTAACTAACACAATCAACTAATCACTTGTTATTGAATAGCTACTAACAACTACTGACTTATCATACTGAATCAACTGTTAACGACCTAATGAAACCCTAATCGAATTACCACTGTTATTATCCAAAACTACATCAAGACTGAACAAATTTCGATTCAACTAATAACTAATTTATTGAACTAATTAGGCTATCGTTTAACACTTAAACTAACAGAACAAAACACAATCAATTAAACTAAACTAAAGAAAATTCAAATCAGTGTGAAATTAAACAACACCATAACTAATCAGAAATTTAAGAGACTTATTCAATTCTTAAACAGAAGAAGAAGCATAGAGTACAGAAAGATAAAGATAAAAGACTCACTGGACACTCGACTGACTTTCATATTTTGAAATCAACCAGCTTGAGCAGGAATTGAACTCTAATAACGACGAATTCTCTTAGGGGAAAAACCTAGGGACCATACGGTGTCAAATTGCATGCATTTGGGCATTTAGGGTTTTGGCCGGAGAAAGCTCAAATGGAGATTCGAGTAGTTCTGGCAAGATTCGAGAGACGCGGTTAGAGGGGTTGGGTAGAGGAGGCTTAGGCGGTTCTATGGTGTTAGTTTGATGTCATTTGGACGAGGTAGCGTCGTGGCCGGAAAATTTAGATTCGATATTTGAGACGTTTGGCCGGGATTCGAGACAAGTGGCTATGGGGGTTGGGTAGAGGAGGTCAAGGCGGTCCCATGGTGTTAATTTGGGACCGTTTGGCGTAACCGGCGACTTGGCCGGAAAACTTTAACGGGATATTCGACGAACTCCGGCGAGATTCGAGGGAAACCAAGGGCAGGAACGGGAAGAGGACGAGCAGGAGAGGCCGGGGTGTTATTTTGGGGTTGATCGGAGCAATGCCGCCGGCGGCGGCGATTTCCGGCCGGCGGCGCTGGGGTGGAGAATGGCGGAGGAAGGCGGTGGGGTGACGGTGTTACACCGACGAGTATAGGGCATCTGAGAGATGGGGTGAGAGAGGGGTGGTGAGGGGGGTAGGGGGGGTGCGTTTGGACACATATATATGAATTGACCCTAGCTTCCTGGCCGTTAGATCATGAAACCTCGACGGCCAGGATTGACTAGGACCAAAACGACGTCGTTTGGCTGGGTAGGGGAGACGGACCGGGTTGGGACGGGTATGGACCGGCCTGGATTGGGGTATTTCGTTTGGGCTGACCGATTTTGGCCCAAATTTGGTCTCCAATTAAGACCATTTTTTAATACCCCTTTTCCTTTTATTTCTTTTATCTATGTTTGTATTTATTTACTTTTCTAATTTTATAAAATGCTTAAATAAAACCAAAATCAATTGACTCTAACAATTATATTTCCTAATTAATTACCGTAAAGGGAAATGACAAACTAATACCAAAATGACAAATCGGTACCCCTTTTTTTTATTATTTTCTTAACATTTTGTTCTAAAATCAATTAATGCTAATATATGAAATTAAATCCTAAATGCAAAAATGCATATTTTGTATTTTCATATGCACAAACAAAAATGCAACAATTACCAAAAAATGCCACAAAATTCACAAAAAATTATAAAATACTAGAGAAATTATTTTGTTTGAAATTTGGGAATTATTGCTTAGGGCAAAAATCACGTGCTCACAATGACCGTGAGTCTTAAATTAAAATTTTTGTTGTATTCTTAAATGATACTATGGATGCTTTAATTGATGATTCTCGATATTGAGCAAGGATTAAGTTTGTTTTCGTGGAAATTACTTATGATTCGAATATTGGTGTTGGCTGGGATGAATAGAGGTTGAATTAAGATTGGTTATAGCTGATTCTCCCTTGCCGGGACGTATTTTCTTTTATTGTTGATCCCTTGCCGGGATAGTATAGTTTATTGTTGATCCCTTGCCGGGACATTTGGTGTGGTTGTCGCTAAAGGCATATATATATATTATAAATATGGATCGGGTTGCACGCCGCAACAATATTATAAATATGGATCGGGTTGCACGCCGCAATAATATTATATTATATTGGATCGGGTTGCACGAGTGGTAAATGTTAAGAGATCGGGTTGCGCGCCGCAACAGTATTACTATTGTTTTGTTGTAGATTCTGAGCTGTTCTTCCATATCTCTCTTTAGTTCCTGCTGAATTGACATGTTCCCCGTAGTATGTACCCCCTCCCATTTAAACTGTTATTTCTGTTATTTTACGCTTTATATTATATAACTGCACAGGTTTATCTGGAGTCTGGTCCTAGCCTCGTCACTACCTCGCCGGGGTTAGGTCAGACACTTATCAGCACATGGGGTCGGTTGTGCTGATACTACACTCTGCACTATGTGCAGATACCGGAGCAGCATTTGGGCAGTAGCACTTGGGGAGCCAGCCTTCAGTCCAGAGATCCCGAGGTAGTCCTGCAGGCGTCCGCAGGCCCGGCGTCTCTTCTATCTACTTATATGTTCTGTTTTCATTTGTATCCGAGCTTGACTGTATCTCTTTTCTTCAGACATCTGTATGTAGTATTCATAGACAGTCCGTGAATGTTGTGGCACCGGTTTCTGGGTAGAGACACATGTTGGCATTTTCACATTTACTTTGGTATTATAATAGTCTAAGTCTTCCGCTTGATTTCATCTTCCGTAATTATTTTAATGTTAATCTCCTGTTTATTTTAAGTTGTTAAAAGGGATTAAAATGAATGAATTAAGATTGCTGCATTTCGTGGGTTGCCTAGCTTCTATGAGTAGGCGTCATCACGACCCCCGAGGGTGAAAAATTCGGGTCGTGACAATTATAACCACCCAAAGTGGTAAAATTTTTATGTCTTGCCATGATCAAATTCATGTATGATTGTGGGCAAAGAATTGAAAACCCGTCCCATTGAATTTGCTTCATTCTCATTCCCTTAAGAGAATGTGATAAGTCTGAAAGAAGACAAAATTATTACTATATGTATCAATGGATGTGGACGTGGAAATAGGCGAAATTATAATCGTCATCACTGTGGTAATGAGAATAATAAAAATTCTCAAAATAATCCTTCACTCTGTGAAAGTAATGTTTGTCATCGATTTGACATGAAATTTTGTAAAGCACATATAAATGATTATGGTCCATTCATGATGTGTATATGACAACATGTGAGTTATGAATACATATTCATTTTTGGAAGAATATGAGCGTGATAGTGGTATATATCACACTCACCTCTAGAAGGAGGTTTGAGATGAAATAAGAAAATAATGTCATTATTATGGCATAAATGATCATTGGTCACGTACTTATTGTACGCCAAAATATTTTGGCATTGTGATTATTAAAAGACGACGGTAATGCAAGAATAGATCTTGCATATAATTTTGACCATAACCATAATGGTATAACTTTCTCTTTAAAAGAGATATTCACCATATGGGTGTTGATGATATGTGGTACTACAAAATTAATTGAGAGCTCTGAAAGAGCCAATTATTACTATTTCGGAGGAATAAAATTGATTATCAATGAGGCATTATGTTGTAGTAAGTCTCACAAAAACTTAATTGAGTTTCTAAGGTATTCGCGAAAGCGGTTGGTTATATTGAGATTATAAATAAAAGAAAGATTTAATATCTTCTATTACTACAACTTGTAGCGGGGTAATGGGTATGTGAAAAATTACCTGCTTTATTCTCCAGTTTGTACTACATAAATAAACGAATACCACAATAAAGTAGATGTTTATTGATATAAAAACCCATATCATAATAAACGTGGAGTTTATTGATAATTGCACACGTCATGGTGTAAACTTGAACTTTATCAGTATTGATAATTTATCCAGTTGGCATAATTAATTTAGCCGTGTTAATTTAAGTATGATATGCAAAAATAAAAGAGAATCTACATGAGTAAATATTAAGGAACTAGAAAGTTCTTTACGAATTCTCTTATATTGTTTGTTCTCATTAATTAATAGACCAACGAAAATTGGGATTGATCCCGTGAATGCTGGAAATATCGAAGGTGAATCTGGCCCATTCACCTGCCATGTATACCACATAAGATGCATCTATGAGATGATTACATGTGCAAATATTATTAACTCGCAACCTGGCCGGTATTTGCGAGGTAACTTGCTCAATAATTTAATTCGAGCATAATTTCCATATTTTCTATTCAAGACAGTTTATCTTGATAAGTTGGTTTACATCACAGTTTGTTTAGCAAAATAATTTATTGAGTGCCTCTACTTAATAGCTAAACTATTTCTTATGAGAACAAAGTTATATATATCAGTTTGATATACGTTATATACGAAAGTATATTATTTTCTCCCGTCACAAGTGGTTCAGGGTCAGGAACCAAATAATTCCATCTTACTATTATTAGTGATATGCGGTGTATATTTTGATTAACACCATAACGCACAAAGATGGATATTCAAAATTGAGGAAGCAAGTTTGTTTTTCTAACATGAGGGGGAGATAAGATAAACAATTGAGAAAAGGTTACGTGGAATGAATTATCATGTGTACATCTAGATCCTCGAATAAAATAATATGAACTTGAAGTATAAAAGGATAATTCATTTGCAATATATTGCAAAGCATGTCAGACGCATTTGCTGACCCAAAAAAAGTAACTATATTCTCGTTGCAAATGCTCCTATTAAGTCCTAGAAGGACAAAGTCTATGGTACGCTTAAAGCATATGGACAAATCGGTTTCAAATAAACTTCTTGATAAAGAAGATGAGCAAATGATCATAATAAAGGAGGCAAGTGATCTAGAAGATCACATGACATAATACTTCATAAAATCTCAGGAGAGGTTTAGGTACCTGAAAATATGAATGAAGAGATCTCTATGTTATGTGTCTTTGTGGAAAAATGTTGGAATCGATATAAAATGTTCGTCGATGACATTTATGATAACGCTAAGTATAGATGAGGACCTCAAGTCTTTCGAATACAGACACAAAAATATTGGTCAAATGGAAGAGACACAATTCAAATAGAATTGGTTTCATATGAAAGACATGTAGCTCAAACACTTGAAAGTATAAAGTCAATGATATATGCAATCAGTTTCGGTGTCTAGCATGACATGAAAACTTGATATGCATCTATAGTCTATTATATGGCTTATATGACTTAACTTATATGACAATCCTTGAAGGATGTGAATCGCTTAAAGCATATAGAATTCATGGTCATGAAGTACTACATCCTAAGTGCAATTTGTGCACATATGTATCTTGCTATAACTATAAGCATGATAATATGATAGCGAGAATCTCTATGGAGATATTGAAAAGGCCATTCCACGGCATTTATGAAGATATTACATATCTATAAAGAATGATGATTTCAAGGTGCAACATATTTATTCAAGTTAATATGGTCGATTTGTTTATCAAATCTCTACTAATGATCTCTTGGAGATGGTGCACAAGATTGGGATGCGGAAGCTCAAGGATGTGAATTGATGCTCTCATCAGGGGGAGTTAATACGCGTTGTACTCTTTTCCCCTTACAAGGTTTTGTCTCACTGATTTTTCCTTGCAAGGTTTTTAACGAGGCAACCAAAAGGCGTATTTCTAAACATGTGTACTCTTTTTCCTTCTCTAGAATGTTTTTCCCACTGGGTTTTATTTTAGTTAAGATTTTAACGAGGAACATTATTTGTTGAATAGAGATTCAAGGAGGAGTGTTATAAATAGAATTGTATTTATGGTTAATGTCTATATTTTAGAGAGATTCTAGGTTTTGTTATTTGGTGGCTAAGTCACATTTCCCCTATAAATAGAGGGTTCTATTCCATTATAATTGGTCTCATATCAATAAGAATTCCATCTCTCTCTTTTTCTTTGCAATATTCTTTATTATTTTATAACAGTATCATATTTCTGTAACTTCTTGCAAGTTTTAATATAGTATATAAATTTAAAGATAGCCGAAGCAAAAAATAATAAAACAATAATCTTTGTTGTACTAGTACTTCGTATTTTGTTTAACTACATTATAATGATAAAATTTGAATTTGCGCCAAATTTTTTTACTTTGAGGGTAAAACACTTCCTACTGAGAGTAATTTCATTCCTCAGGACTCAACCTGAAACGTAGAACAATAATCTTTGTTGTGCTAGTATTTAGTATTATACTTAACTACATTATAATTGTAAAATCATTAAATAAATTTTAGAGATTTTAATTTATTAAAATAAATAAATGTTAAATTATGTATATGTATGAATTTTCAGAATATTAGAAAAACGCACCTAAAGAAAAAAAGTGGTATATCCCTAACATAAATGTATAAATTAACAGTAATAATAACTATTTTTGAATCTCAAACAAATTGAAATCGGCTATATGAACTCAGTATTTCTCCGTTTAAAATCGACAAAGTCATGAAAAATTTTCCAGAACCAGAGGACTCCAAAGGGTATGATCTTTACATTGTCATTATCAAATCCAAAACAAGAAGAAAATAAGTTAAGAAAAAATAAAATAAAAATAAGTGAAAAATAAATTAAATACAGGGGTAAAATAGGAAATTCAATCTCAGCCCGTGTTCCATTGCAAGAAGAAAGCTCTATGTTGCCACTTTCAGCTAGCTTGTTTATAAACCCCATCAATCTCCTCTTCCCAAGGAAGAATCTCTTTTTCTCTTTCTTTTTTCTTCTCTCTTTCATATTTTATGCATTGTTTTCTTAACTCAATATTTGAGTCTCTTTTGCTAGATGATGGCAGTGAACCTTCATTATTCTCTTACTTGTGACATAACCTTAGTGTTAATCACATCCTTTTTGCTTCAAACTTCAAAATTCAATTAAAAAACCCCATTTTCCACTGCTTAAATACCACTTATTTTTCATAATTCTTGCACCCTAAAAAACTTCAAGGTTCAAGAAAATAATTATGGAAGTTGGAAGAGTTAATGAAGGTTCTAATATGACTACTACTAATACTGTTTTGCCTTCTGAGGTTCTTCATAATCTCTGGATGTCCAATTCTTCCCCCTCTTTTCATGGTAATTCTCTTTTGCACCCTGCTAAATATTTGCTCTTGTTTGCTCTTCTTTTCTATTTTTCTTGTAAGCTTATAGTTCTTTGACTTTTATTTCTACTTCTAGTCTATGGTTACTGAAAATTTGGTAGTTTATTATTAACATCCTTTCACTGCTCAATTCAATATAAAGAGTTTTGACACTTGTTTTGTACTACAATATTTGGTTCAAGTTTGAGTCTTTTTAGTTTTAGAAACTAGAAAATCTATTATTTTAGCCGTCAAGCAAAGGAAATGAACACTGTATTCAAGAATCGGCTGTTGGTTGGGCGAGTGGTTTCCCACGTGGGAGACCTCGTATCGATCCCCCTCAGCCACAGCCTCCTCGGCCAGAGCTCGTCGCACCGAGCTTGCGTAGTGCGGTTTACATCTCTTGTGTGGTTTGCGAGCTATTGTATAGTTAGCAGGTTATTCAGTGCGCACCCAAAGGGTAGCGGCTGAGGTTTCCCTCAGAATTTTTCAAGATTTTGATACACCTTGCTCTTTGTCAATTTTGTTCTGTTTCAGGGCCTACATCAATGGTTAATTTTGAAGATGGTCGAGGAGAAATTACTAAAGAAAGGCCATTTTTCTCACCAAATGACAAAGAAGAAACTAGCAATGATGATTATGATAGTTGTTTTCACCAGCCAGAGAAGAAAAGAAGACTATTGCCAAATCAAGTGCAGTTTCTTGAGAAAAGTTTTGAGGTAGATAACAAGCTGGAACCAGAGAGGAAAGTTCAATTGGCTCAAGAACTTGGCCTACAACCTAGGCAAATTGCTATTTGGTTTCAAAACAGACGTGCTAGATACAAGACTAAACTACTTGAGAAAGACTATGATGTTCTTAAAGCTAGCTTTGATAAACTGAAGGATGATTATGACACCCTTTTCAAAGAGAACGAGAATTTGAGAAATGAGGTATCTTGAAAACTCCCTATACAACCACCATTCTTAATTGGCATTAGATTTTCCAAAGGGGTTTGTTAAGTACCCCATATTAGTCGGAAGAAATGAGTTGTTGTCTCGTTATATAATCTCACAATCTTATCTCAAGAGCTAGATTTTAGGGTTAAATTAGTCTGAAGTTCTATTTTCTTAACATGATCTATTGAAAACAGCGTCTCTTCCTTCATAAGGTAGGGGTAAGGTCTGCGTACACATTACCCTGCTCATATCCCACGTGTGGGATTGCACTGGGTTTGTTGTTGTTGTTGTTGTATCCATTTTCTTAACATGGTATCAGAATCTAACTCATCTGTGTTCTTGGTTTATCCAACATTGGAATCCCATGTAATCAGATGTCCAGACATAAGTGTGTGAGGATGTTAAGTGTCCTACATTAGTTGAGGGAATAGGATGTTATCCTTTTATATCGTCTTCAATAATCCTCATCTCATGAGCTATTTACGATTGAGCTAGGTGTAATGCCTATTTTCTTGAAAATATACCCTGCATTTCTGCAAGAGGTTATTTCCACAGCTCGAACTCGTGACCTCCTAGTCATATGGCAACAACTTTACCGGTTACGCCAAGGCTCCCCTTAATTTTCTTAAAAATGTTTCTAATATATTCTTTGATTTTGTTGATGAATAGGTTGATTTGCTGAAAGAAAATTTGCTTAGGAGGGAGAAAGGGAAGGAAAATTCAGAGCAAAGTGAACCTATTAATCCAATAGATGCAGAAGAGGCTCAAAAATCAAGTCCAATTGTTGTTATCTCAGAAGTGCCAAGTATACAAAAGGTAGTATGCAAACAAGAAGATGCAAGTTCAGCTAAAAGTGATGTTATTGATTCAGATAGCCCACATTATACTGATGGGAATCATTCTTCAAATGCATTTGAACCTGAGCCATCTGATTTTTCTCAAGATGAAGATGACAATTTAAGCAAGAGCTTTTTATGCTTCCCTGAAATTGGAGATCAAATTCAAGCTAATTCATGCAATTTGGGATTCCAAATTGAGGATCAGCCTTGTTGGTTCTGGCAATATTGATTTTTCAAGTTCAAGATTTGGCTCAATCCTTTAAGGACTCGTTTGGTACGAGGAATAATTAATCCCGGGATTAAATTTGCGATGAGTTTATCCCATATTTGGTTGGGATAAAATCGTGGTATAACTATTCCCGGATTAGTGTTTTTTTATCCCTATGGGAGGATGAAATAACTAATCCCGGAATAACTTGTTTCCCAACCAAACGACCCCTAAGTGTTCCAAGGCAGTTGCTAAATTTCCTTTGTAGTTTTACACTATATTAATCAATAATATGTTTGTATATAGGATTACTAGTAGTTAACTAATTGAGGTGTCTTTATTACTAGCTTGTTTCAAAAAATGTTGTGATTGGCCTTTTTCTCTTTAGCTCAAAAACAAATGGTACTATTGCCTTTTTTTCTTCTTCTTTTCAGGTGCTACTGTTAATTTATGAGTAATTGTTAGGATCCTTTGGCCCTATTTGGACAAGTTAAATCAATGATGAGTCATTTTCTGGGATATGTACAAAACAGAATAAGAGCATGTGCATTTTCTTTCTAGTGGTTGGAAAGAAAGAAAGGGGTTTTGAATATAAAAACTTTGGGACTCAAAAAACACTTCTGCAATGCATATTGTTCTATGGGGAAAACCACTGGATTTAGGGGGATGGGAATTTAAGAAGAAAAAAATTCCACATTTTAATAATATCATTAAAAGTGGTAGTATTAAATATGTCATAATATTCGATGACTATAAGAGCATGTTAATAAGGATAAAATGATAAATTTAAAGTTAAACAACTTTAAATATTAAAAGATTTTTTTAATTAGATAAAAATTGTCATATAAAATAAAATGGAGGAAGTTCGGTTTTCTTTTTTCTCCAGACACCTAATTTTCAAATAATTGTTTAAGCGAATATGTTGCATCTTTGCTTGTGGCGATGCGAGGGTCTATCGGAAACAGTCTCTCTAACCCTCACAAGGTAGGGTAGGTATACGTGCACGTTATCCTCCCAGATCTCACTTGTGAGATTTTACTGAATTTATTATTGTTGTTATTGTCGTCTAAACGGATACGTGACTAATTTACAACTTTTAAAAAGGAAAACGCCAAAAAGAAAAAGAAACTGCATGTAAGAGAAAAAGTGAGGATTGAGTTTGAAATATTTAGTAATGAGGAGGAAAAAGGAAGGCCAATACCCTCTTAAAGTCAAATTTTGTGAATGATTGGATTCAAAAGTGTATTTCAATAGGCAATGACTTTTTAGCTAGATGTTGACAATTTTTCTTCTTTAATTAACTTTATAAAATGGACGTTGAGACATACCCCATCACTTTAAATATTTTTTTATTGAGGGAATCAACGATTCTTTTTAACATGAATATTTTGCTGATGCATTTCTTGTTACATGTTAACATGTGTAATTGTACTATGACTTTGGGAACATTTTTTAATGGCTAAAATTGATATGGAATCTATTTTAATCCTTTATTTAAAGATAGCTAGCACGTAGCCTTGAAGGAACAAATCAAATGAAATATTTATACTCTAAGTCTGTTAATTTCTTTCATAATATTATATTAACTACAGTGTTGGAACCTTACCAAACACTAGCTTGTAGTGTCAAGTTTTTGAGGGAATCAAGTTTTGTTTTAGATATACCAATAATTAATAGACAAATCGTATGATAATATTAGTTGTCTTTAAGATTCGACCATTACTAAGTGGTCATCTTCTTCATTTTTTTGCTTTTTTTCCATGTTGTAATTTTTGGCTTGCACAATTTGACTCAAAAGGAAAAAAAAATGATTGTTCTTTTATTTTTGGGGAAATTAATACTTTAGAATATCCATTACGATATGGAAATGGTGAATTGAACCAAAAATAGGAAAAAACGGTGGGTGATATAAAGGAAGGGAAAGCTCATTCGTGCTTAAAGCGATCCTTTTCATGAGTCTATTACTCAAATGATCGTTCAACTATTTTAAAAACATCTGATAAAATTTTGCATATGTAATTATGATCGAACCAAATTGAAACATTCAGCTATCGACGACTAAACTTAAAAGACTATGACTTGTGGTTGTGTGATCTCTCTCTAATATTAGTAGCTTCAAGTGGAAAATGTAGGAAGATGCAACTATTAAATGGGGTAGAGATAGGCCATACAATTGATATTTGCAACTCATAACCACTTGCACAAGGGATTGGGCACAAAGTTTGTATTTGTATGAGAAGTCATTGTTGGTATTGAAAAATATAATAGTATGTCTCTAAGTTACTAAACTCAAGAAGAAAAGGACAGCTATTTCATTTTACTTCAAATCAGGTAGCTTTCTTTGTTATTGATGCTGATCCAAGTTTTGCGGATGACATGAGATGAGGGAGGTGTTAAAGAGCTATACAAGAGCTTAGGGGCGGAACTAGAATGACGGGAGCGGGTTCGGCCGAACCCAGTAGCTTTGGTTCGAACCCTATATTTATTTTAAAAATTCATTGAATATGTATAAATTATTTATTTTGAACCCAGTAACTTAAAACGATTAAAATTGCCGGTCCATAAATTTGAAATCTTGACTCCGCCTCTTCAAAAGCCCAACAACTTTAATTTAGTAATTGCTTATTCAAGAAGAGCCGCCTTAATGCTTTTGCGTAACTTAAGAACCATGAAATGTCACTTTTGGCTTCATATTAATCTATTCTAAGAACTTCTAGACCATGTGAAATTAAGATTGAAATTGAAACCAATTGCAATGTTACACTAACTCAAAAAAAATTCCTTTCACCCTTAACTAGCTAACTTTACGGGATTTTAACTGCGGGAATATCAAGTTCACATAGTCAACCAACAAATGTTAGGGCATATCCCACATTTAGAGGGGACTCTATATGCTTATTATCGTCGTCTTGAAATATTACAATTGAATAAATTTTAATTTCATATATTTATGTAGAATTAATCTCGGATCTGCCTCTAAGGACAGCTTTAGAAATCTAAATGAATAACATCTGATCTTGATGAACCTATGAAATAACCGAAATATCAATATTTAACAAAGCTCATATATCTACCAATTAAATGAAAGATCGAGGAAAAATGCTTTTGCTTTCCGAAACATTCAAGTTGAATAAGTATCTCTTGAAGTTAGTTATTAGTACAAATTTTTGGTAGTACATATTTTGGGTTAGACTTTTAGGACATGTCAAAGTGACTTTTGTTCTAGTGCTCAGTTTCTGGAATTTTATGCACTTAGATATCAACAATAACTCATTGGGCAAAATCAAAAAAATCTAATACTCTGGAGGAGACAAATGAAGTATTGACAAGTGAGAACCAAGATTTCACACGTGTCTGGTAGTCAAACAAATGCCACGAAAACGAAGGAAGCCTAATGGGCCCCACCATAAGATGCCAGACGTAGATGGGCCAAGCAACGTGGCGGGGTGGGCACGGTGGGAAACAGGAAAATGGGCCCCTGGAGCCCAGTACGTCGCTTTCACTTATTCTTTTCCACGCCATGTGGATAAGAATGAAATTGTGGGGAGAAAATAAGCATGAAAAATGAAGAACTAATCTAAATAGTTACTCATTTAATCGCTTAAATTAAAAATAACAGATATATATATGATGTATATATAATTTATGTGTAATCTTATATATTCAGTTTATATTGTATATACTCGTTAGAAAAAGTAAACTATGAACCCGACTATTTGGGTAAGGATCTCTGTTAAACATAATGTACTGGGGGCCAATCGACGAAGAAATTGGGCTTTGGTGACAAGACAAGGCATTGTCCAAAAGTTGAAGGGGACCTATTATTCAGGAGAGTGGTGATGTCACACGTGTAGGTCACTCTCATGGGACCCAGTACCCACGTGCGTAGCCATGTCTAGATGTCAGAAAAGAGAGCATTTTATAAAACAGTATATTGCCGTTTCATGTGCTCGTGAGCTTCTCTGCCTATTTCCTAACTGATCAAATTCATGATTCCTTTAATGTTATTCTTGCCTTTTATCAGTTTGGTTCTAATAAAAAAAAATTCTTTTCCATCTAAGTTTTGAATATATTGCTCATTTTTGGGGCAAGATTCAGGTCACGTGACCAGGTGGTCATGGGTTCGAGCCGTGGAAACAGTATTTGGCAGAAATGCAGGGTAAGACTGTGTACGATAGACCCTTGTGATCCGGCCCTTCCCTGGACCTCGCGCATAACGGGAGCTTGGTGCACCAGGATGGCCTTTTTATTCAGGCCATGACAACTATTACATCATGCCGCGTAAGCAGAAATTTTTGTAAGCGGTGTCGAAATTTATATTAGAACGGGAATAAATAACTTTAATTATCATACATTGAAAGAAAAGGACTATGAAATGTGAGAATTTTCCACTGATTGTATTCATCATTCAAAGCTGTATATATACAAGCAATTACTACAAAAGAAATGTAAAATAAAATTCTATTTACACTTGTACTATTCCTATTCATTGTGCTGTAACTGTATAACAGATTTATTCCCTACTATGTGCACACATGTGCCAAGCACATGCTTGGATCTTTCTAGAATAAATCTAATATACAACCGCCTTTCCTCATATCTAACGGCTGAGAGAATATGCCCATTATTTCACTTCTAAGGCTGAGATTGAGCCACGTGTGTGACACCAATAATAATAAAATTTCGGACATAGATTATGAACCTTGTTAACTCCGAATACACTTTACTCTTTGTCTCTCATTCTCTTTGATCCTTTCTTCTTCATCAGATAGAATACCATTCTTCTTCAGAGAGTGGAAATAATCCTCAGTCATATGGGGCTTTTCTATGTCAACATCCCCCCTCAAGTTGGAGGGTAGAGAGAGTACCCCCAACTTGTTCATTATAGCCCGGTGAGAAGCCCCAGATAAGGGTTTGGTAAAAAGATCGGCAAGCTGTTGTGCCGATGGAACAAAAGATAAGGTGATGATCTCGGAAAGGAATTGTTGACGGACGAAGTGACAATCTAACTCCACGTGCTTGGTTCGCTCATGGAAAATGGGATTTTTTGCTATATGAATAGCCGTTTGACTATCACGGTGAATGGGTACTGGGAGAGTCGCCGGTGTAAAGAGATCGACAAGGAGACGAACCAACCAGGTTATCTCAGCTGTGACTCGGCGCATGGAACGGTATTCTGCTTCGGCGGAAGAAAGGGACATAGACACATGCTTCTTGGATTTCCAAGAAATTGGAGCTCCACCAAGTGTGACAAAGAACCCACTTACAGATCTACGAGAATCTCTGCAGGATGCCCAGTCGGCATCGCAAAAAGCTAGCAAATCAAAAGAGGGATTTGCGGATAGAAAAATCCCCTGAGAAGGATCTGAACGTAGATACCTCAAGACGCGTAGAACTGCTGAGAAATGTGAGAAAGTAGGCTGCTGCATATACTGACTAAGGCATAGGACAGCAAAGGAGAGATCCGGTCTAGTGTTTGTAAGGTAATTCAGCTTACCAACAAGGTGGCGATTGATGGTTGGATTGTCCATAGGAGGCCCAAGATCAGTATGAAGCTTTGCATAAGGATCAAGTGGAGAAGGCACTGCTACCCCTGTACAATCAAACTCTTTCAACAAATCCAAGGTAAATTGTCTTTTGGCTAATGATAAAACCTTGTTTTTCCCTTAGAATTTCCATGCCCAAAAAATAATGAATGTCCCATAGATGTTTGATTCTGAACTCTGTGCCGAAGAAGTCAGTAATCTGTGTGATTTTTGTGATATCATCGCCTGTTAATAGTATGTCATCTACATAGATAGCAATAATAGATGATAGGGCACCTGTCTGTTTGTAAAATAAAGAGTAATCATTCAATGAACTAGAATAACCCTTGTAACTTAGTGCCCCTGCAAGTCTAGCATACTATTGGCGAGAGGCTTGCTTCAAACCATAGAGTGATTTTCTTAGAAGACAAACTTGGTCAGGTTTAGGAGGGGAAACACCTACATGAAATTTAATATATACCTCCTCCTGCAGTTCTCCATGTAGAAATGCATTATTGACATTAAGTTGTGAGACTTTCCACCCCTTCTTGACAGCTACTGTCAATAGACAGCGAATAGTGGTCATTTTAACCACAGGAGAGAAAGTCTCAGAATAATCTATCCCTTCTCTTTGTATGCCCCCCCTGACCACTAGTCGTGCCTTCAACCTCTCTATAGTTCCATCAGAATTATGTTTTACCTTGTATACCCATTTACAAGGTAGAGCTCTTTTCCCTTGTGGCAAATCTACCACATCCCATGTGTGGTTCAATTCAAGTGTAGCAATCTCTACTTCCATGGCCTGTTGTCACCCTGGGTGATTGGAAGCTTGAGCAAAACTACTAGGTTCTGAGATGGTAGTCAAGGAATGGTAGAGTCTTTGATTGGGTAGGGATAATTCTCCAAAAGAGAAAACATTGGGCTGGGCTGGATGAGTGAAACATGTAGAGGTGAGGTCTGAAAGAATGATGGTATTGCAGACATAGTCCTGTAAGTAGACTGGTCGTTTACTGACCCTGTCAGATTTTTTGATTGCTGGAGGTGGAGCAGGAACTAAAACAGCAGGTCTAGGTGAGCAAGTAGAGGGAGAGGTGGAGATTGGTGAAGAGTTGTGTGAAGGAGTGTGAAGATTGAGATGAGGTGGAAGAGCTGAAGTGTGTTCAAGTGGTTCAACAATTGGTGTAATGGGAGTGGGAATGTTTGAGGAAGGATAATTGTCAGGGGTGAAATAATGACTTGAAGGAAATAAGTCTGGGTTTATGATAGGTGGTGCAGGGACTTGTGGGGAAGTATCAGGTATGAAAGGGGTAGAAGGAAAATAGGGTAGAACAGAAGGCATAATAGAAGTAACAAAAGGAAACTGAGTTTCATGAAATTCAACATCTCTAGAGACAAACACCCTTCTGTTTGATATGTCCAACACCTTATAGCCTTTTTGATGTGCAGCATATCCCAAGAAAACACAACTGGTTGCCCTGGGAGAAAACTTCCCTCTGTTGTGACTCAAAGTAGACACATAACACAAACACCCAAAAGATCTGAGGTGCTCATAAGTAGGTGGTTTACCAAACAAAACCTCATAAGGTGTTTTTCTTTTTAAAACTCTAGAGGGAAACCTATTGATCAAATAAGTAGAGGTTAAAATACACTCACCCCAGTATTGTAGAGGAACATTAGACTGGAACATCAAAGCTCTTGCAACTTCAAGAAGATGTCTATGTTTCCTTTCAACCACCCCATTTTATTGGGGTGTGGCAACACAAGAAGTCTCAGGCAGGATTCCTTGTTGAAGTAGAAAACCGGATTCTTGTGTACCTTTGCCTAATTCCAGTGCATTATCTGATCTTATCTTCTTCACTTTCTTGTTAAACTGTCTTTTCACCAAGCTTAGAAAAGATTTTAATACTGAAAAGGCATTGCTCTTTGAACTTAACAAGAAATTCCAAGTTCCCCTACTGTAATCATCCATAATGGTTAGAAAATACTTGAATCCATTATATGTTGTGTTTTTGAAAGGACCCCAAGTATCAAGGTGAATCAAATCAAAAACACCACTTGTTTTGATTTGACTGATAGGAAAAGGAATTCTTGTTTTTCTAGCTTGAGGATAGACACTGCACACATAATAGAAATTTGAGGGAAAATGAATGAAACTGAATTTCTTCATTACTTGAAAAGGTAAATGCCCACGCCTTACATGCCAATCCTTTACATCTGAAATAGCATTAGCATACACAGCTTTTGAAAGAGAAACGTGTAACGACCCGACCGGTCGTTTTGAGCCCTAGTGCATCGTTCAGCCGTCTGAGGCCATGAGCAGCTTCATTTCAGGTGTTATGACTTGTACGCATGGTCGGAATTGAATTTCGGGAAGTTCGGAGTGGATTTGGGAAGAGAATTCTCACTTCGGAAGCTTAAAGTTGAAAGAATGAACTAGGATTGGATTTTTGAGTAAACGACCTCGTAATCGGGATCTGAAGGTTCCAGCAGGTTCGTATGATGATTTCGGACTTGGGTGTATGCCCGGTTCGGTATTTGGGTAACCCGGGAGCGTTTTGGCGCCTATTGTGAAAGTTAGCATTTTGGAAGAAATTTCTCAAGTTTGGCTTGAAGTGCATTTCATTATTATCGATGTCCTTTTGGGATTCCGAGACTGAGAGTAGCTCCGTATGGTGATTCTGGAATTGGGAGCGCGATCGGAAGTGAATTCGGAGGTCCGTAGGTCATTTTGAAGCCATTTGGCTAAAAAAAATAGAAATTTGAAGGTTTTTGAGAAGTTTGACCGGAAGTGGACTTTTTGATATCGGGGTCGGAATCCGATTCCGGAAGTTGGAGTAGGTCTGTAATGTCAAATATGACTTGTGTGCAAAATTTGAGGTCAATCGGACATGATTTGATAGGTTTAAACATCGGAAGTAGAAGTTGGAAAGTTCAAAGTTCATAAAGCTTGAATCAGGGTGTAATTCATGGTTTTAGTGTTGTTTGATATGATTTGAGGCCTCGAGCAAGTCCGTAATGTGGTTTGGGGTTGGTTGGTAGGTTTGGTTGAGGTCCCGGGGGCCTCGGGTGGATTCCGGGTGGTTAACGGATCGAAAATGGATTTTTGGGAAGGCTGAGGTTTGCTGGTTGCTGGTATTTCCGCTTCTGCAGAAATGGGACCGCAGAAGCGGCCCCGCAGAGGCGGTAAAGGGAGCCGCAGAAGCGGATTTGTTCGAAGGTTCGTGGACCGCAGATGCGGTCAAGGTTCCGCAGAAGCGGGACCGCATCTGTGGAAGTGGGCATCGCAGAAGCGAAAAGGGGGCGGCCAGGACGGATCGCAGAAGCGACTGTTGACCGCACCTGCGGAACCGTAGAAGCGGTCCAGGGTCCGCAGGTGCGGAAATGACTGGAGCAGTGAGGTATTTAAAATTCGGGGTTAAGTTCATTTCAACCCCATTTTTCTTCCATTGGAGTCGATGGGGAGCAGCTTGGAGGTGCCATTTTCGTCACTCGTCATGAGGTAAGTAACTTAAGCTAGCTTTGAGTCAAATACAAGGTTTATACATGGATTTGAGCCTGAAAATTGTAGAAAAACTTGGGGTTTGAGGGAAGACCTAGAAAATTATTGTTCTTGGAATTTAACCACGATTTCGGGTATGGAATCTAGAGAAAATTATATATTTGAGTTCCTAAGGTCATGGGCCAAGTTTATCTTTGAAAAATTTGGATTCCGGGCACGTAGGCCGAGGGCATTTTTGTCAACTTTCCAATCGGGGTTAGGAATTGTTATAAATTGGATTATAATGAGTACCATAGCATATATTAATGGATTTGTATAACCATTGGCTAGTTTTGGAGCATTGTGCGTTGGTTCAAGCCTTCGGAAGAATGTAGAATGCCGGTCATGGGTCTTCGGAGCGAGGTGAGTCTCCTTTCTAACCTTGTGAGAGGGAATTGTCCCCTTAGGTGAGTTAATTGGTTATGTGCTCCTATTTGTGGGGGCTACGTACGCACGAGGTGACGAGAGTCCGTGCGTAGCTACTACTATGCAATTGTCCGGGTAATCTAGGACCCCAAAAGCATGCTATCTTGGATATTTGCAATCTTATTGACATTTGAATTGTTAAAATCAAATTGAACTAGTAAATGAATTTCAAAAAGGATTAGACTTCATTTTCTTAAATTGTTAAAAGAGGATTTGGTTTTTATTTGATAAGATGTTCCCCGATAATTCTTAATTTGACTGTTTGAGCATGTATTCCTGTGTGTACCTGCGTCGCATGGATGATTCGCGAGCAGGGTATTTGTTTACTTTATGTTGACCGCGTCGCATGGATGATTCGCGAGCGAGGGAAATAGATGCATCTATTGGTTCGGGCCGTTCGACCATCGGCAGTGCACAGTTTATATTTCTGTTGGATCGGGCCGTCGCCTCGGCGTGATATGCGCATGTTTATATTGCTTACTTGAAATACCTGATGTTGATATTGCCTTTTGGCCTGACATAAATTGCTGAAGATAAATGGAAAGAAATCCTGAAAATCCTTTGTTATTTGTTAAAGGTGTTTACCTGTTTTACAGCTTTGTGAACTAGAGCATGCTATATAAATCCATGACTTCCTCACATTTTAGTATATTATTACTGGACCATTAGTAAGTGTCAAAGTTGTCCATCTCGTCTCTACTTCTTCGAGATTAGGCGGGATACTCATTGGGTACACGTTGTTTTCGTACTCATACTACACTTGCTGTGCATTTTTGTTGCACAAGTTTATCGTGTGGCTTAGCGGCATAGCGGCACGACGGCGCGGAGACTAGGTCAGTTGTATTTCCTCGAGGTGGTTCCGCAGTTAGTATAGTCTCTCTCTAGATTTTCATTATTTTTCTGTCCAATTGTATTCCGGACAGTTATTGCACTTATTGATTCCTCTTAGAAAATCTGCTCATGTAGTTGTGACACCGGGTTCTGGGGGTGTATTTGGATTTGTTCGGAAATTTTAAAGGTTGTTTAATATATTTCATTATTCATTCGTAGGAATATACTGAGTATCGTTTTAAATGTAATAAAGAAGTGTTTTCGAAATCATTAAAATAAGAATTTAATTAAGTATTTTAGTTGGCTGGCCTGACAGCGGTGTCCGGCGCCACCACGACCCTTAGTGGATTTTTGGTCGTGACAATATGGTATCATAGCACTAGGTTCCCGTCGATCTCACGAGTCGTGAGCAAGTATAGTAGAGTCTCGCGGATCTGTACGGAGACGTCTGTACTTATCCTCGGGAGGCTACAGGGCTGTTAGGAGTACTTCCCTTCTTGATTTCCTTATCGTGCGGTTCGATTTCTTGAGGCTTATGCCTTTGATTCCTTCCTACTCATTCTTACGCGACGCGAGCGCTTGTTAGAAATTAAAAATTAAAGGATTGTAATGGCACTACAAATGTGGTGCGGGATGATCCTCCCGGTATAGTTGATTGGACTATTATAGTCGCCTTATGGAAGGATATTCTATTGTTTCAACTCAGTGACAGAACTTCTAAGAGCCTTGAGGCTAGGCACAGGTTGCCATGATGCTTATGAGCGATTATTCCGCAGTATTATTGTGATGGTAGGATGTTGCCCGCGTGTCGGGGCAGTGAATGACTTGAAGGGAGGTTTACCCAGTGTGTAATCAAGGGATTCGGTATTTTATTCCCGGCAAAGGAGAGGCAGTCGGACTAAGGATGGTCAATATGGGCTGGTGGAAGTAATGAGACCTGGTATTTGCAAGCGTGATGGAGCTTTCTTCTATGATGGGGCGTCGTGGCCCTAATGGAACGTACCAAGTCCGTCGATGTTATAATCTGCTACAATTCGCCTTTAAGGCAAGATATTGTGAAATAGTATTGGTGATACATCTGTCAGATAACGCATGGTGCGGTGGTTTAGGATCGAATCAGAATTTCTAATGTTGACGGTTCGATAAAGATGACCTTTGGAAAGGTTTAAAGGTTAGCAGCAGTTGTGGGTTCAAGTGCCACGAAGATAGAGTTTATTTAAAGCAACAGATGAGCAACAAAGTATGAGGAAAGACGTTTGGGAAGTGTCAAGCGGTGACTAAGGTTTCTAGGAGGCCAAGTATAAGAAGCAAAGGGCGAGTAGTCAATTAAAGAGATGAGTTCCGCCAAAGTGGGAGAGTGGCAGAGTCGCATATGGGCATTGTGGTAGGATGACTACGCACCTTAAGGGGCTTATGGGATGATTTGAGAATTTCAGAGATTAGTGATTGGGGCCTACGAAGTTAACTTGAAGCATGGGCCATTAACGACAGGAGATTTGATACAGCAGGAAGGAGCTGCTTGAAATAAAGAAGGACACAACATAACCTTGAATTGGAAGGATATTGCCGCACATTTAATTGATGTCCACAAAGGGATAAGTGGACTGGTACAGCTAGAGAGTGAGCTTGGACTCAGGATGGCTTATTGATGTCATGGTGATTGTATCCCGTGCAACAGCATTGGAAGATATCGGGAAGTGATTTAGGAGGGTTATTTCCTGTGAGCAGGTTAGCGGTCGCGTGGTTGGCGAGGCTTCTGCGAAGAATTCTATTGGTTATACAGCGAGGAGATCGGTCGGGCGAAGGGGGTTGATGATTTAGAGTATCGAAAAGGGGGTGTTTACCGAATGATTCCGAGAATTTTGGCGGTTGATTGCTCTCGGTTATGTCAATAAGAGATAAAGAATCCCGGTGAATTCCAGAGTTGTGAAATAATGGCTTCAAGCTAAGTGGGATTGGGTTGCATGGTTAACTACTTGCGAGGTTTCCGTTTATCTGCATATCGATGGGTTGTTTCAACTACGGGAAAAGACCATAAGTGTTATTGTGAGTAGATGAATTGTTGGATGCATGCTATGATCGGCCTTATTGGCTCATATTCAGATTTGGGGGAAGGATTCAGGATTTATGCCTTGTATATAAGCGGGTTTAAAGGGGAGTGATTCTGCCAGGTGCTTCGTTTAGAGGGTATTAATGTGCTAGAAGATTCATGGAGTTGATTATATTCGGGACCAAGTCAGAGCGGTTGGCTCTCAACAACGGTCCTAGTAGATCCCAAGGGATAAAGTGTGGTGCCCAATGATTTCAAGCCTATGAGTACAGTTAAGGATCAAGATTTGTAACAGCTTATGAGAAGGTGCCCAGAATGTTCTGTGATATTTTGACTTGTGATGTAGCATTTGAGAGATATGAAATAGTTCGTGGGATTTGAGACAGCATGGTCTCGTGACTCAAGGCCACTCGGGCTGAGTGTAGTGGGAGTATGTTATGTGTTGAATAGAGTTAGTATTATTTCCAAGGCAATCAAGGATAAACTGGAAGGAGGTAGATTGATTAGCCATAGTTGAATTGGCATATTGGGGTCAGTGATCAGTTCATTCAGCGTGATCAAGTTATGCGTATGATTTGTGGCGGTACGTGTGAGGCTTGTCGGCCGCCGTAATTGATGTTATTCAGAAGCATTCTTCTATTATGGCTTATTAAGTGGAAGCGGATTCCGGAAGGGCTATGGTGGCTTGGACCACTACTTAGAGATTTGCATATCCTACGGTTATGGGAATTTACCTGTGTGTTGCTATGATTCTCCTGAAGTGAGTTAAGTGAAAAGTTCTTATATGATGAAGTGTTAAAATATTAATGATTTCGGAGTTACGATGAAAATCGTGTTCTATCGTATATTGGCACGTTGGGTGCAGTGAGTAGCATGGAAATTCGAAGTGAGGATCGAGGTTGCAGTTTGCTGTTGGTAAGGATGTCACGAGCTCGGATGAGCAAGAAAAGGGTGGAATGTTTAAAGTAAATTGGTATTGTATTCAGCGTCACCTGAGATCGATGTGTTGTGAAAGATGCTTTGCATCCTGGTTAAGGATTCTTGATCGCTTTTCAGCGTTAGTGCGGCCGATGGCTTAGATGTGCGGACCCGTTATTTATTTCGAAAGATTATGGGAGCGTGTCCCACGGGAAGATTGTATAAGTGTGACATGTAGTCACTTGATTGACTAAAGATTTAAACCAAGTTTAGGATTGTGGTAATATCATTGATTTGAGAATTTATGCCTGAAGGGCACTTTGTTTATTGGGTTATGAACTGAGGAGGTTGCTCCCGTTATGATGGTTGTTCTTACGTGTGATGAGGCAAATGGAGTTAATATGGACCTTTGAAAGGTTATTAGCCAAGTTGGTGCAATCAGAAATTTGGCTTGAGATCAGTGGATTGATTTATATGTGAACAGGGCTTTATATTAGGCCAGTGGTGTTCGTTTCAGCGAGCGTTCCTTATGGAGGAACAGTCGGGGTGTTATTTTGTCATCAGCTATTCCAGGTAATGATGTATTGCACCGTATGAGTTGTGAGACGGCTTGGTAAATTCTTATGTGTTAAGGTTCCGCATGGCGATGATGTTATGTGAGCAGGATGGCTCTTGAGGTTCAGATCTGTATCGTACCTCAGT
>NW_017672101.1:150673-209341 GCF_001879085.1 Nicotiana attenuata
ACACTAGGTAATCAATTTGCATCAATTAGGCTACCATGGAACTGAATTTGAAAATGCTAAGTTTGCTGAATTTTTGCATGCTACATCATAAATAGTTGCATGACTAGATCTCTTGTTAAGAAGATTCCCTATGAGTCACTTAAAGGGAGAAAGCTAAATATATCCCATCTTAGGGCATTTACATGCAAGTACTTTGCGCACAATAGTGAAAACTCCCTAGGTAAGTATGATCCCAGAAGTGATGAGGGAGTATTCTTGGGATATTCTTCACATAGTAAAGCTTATAACATATACAATGAAAGAACTATGTGTGTAGAAAAATTGTATATGTTATTTTTTAAAACTAACATTCTTTCTGAGAGGCAGGAGCAAGATAATAAAGAGATTGGGCTGATAAGAAATTCAAATGGTGAAACCACAGTCCAGTCTGAAGATGCATCACAGGAAGGAACAGGTGATGGAACAGGTCCCTCCACCTAGGGCAACATGACAAGGGGAACTAACTAGAGAGGAACTGATCCTCAAACCTCGAGGGAACTTGTCCATGAACCTATTCCTTAGTAACAAAACCAGGAAGGAACATCCAAAGAAATTGACACTCCTATTGCAACATCCACGAAATTGGATATAGATGAACCTGGTTCATCTGTTGATCAGAAGTTGTATAGGGGAATGATTGGTTCTCTTTTATATCTCACTACTAGCAGACCTGACATTGTGTGCAGTGTAGGTCTTTGTGCTCGATTTCAGGCAAATTCAAAGGAGTCCCACTTGACTAATGAAAAGAGAATATTGAGATACTTGAAAGGCACCACTGACCTTTGCCTTTAGTATCCAAAAGGTAGTAATTTTAACCTAGTGGGATATGTTGACGCTGATTATGCAGGTTTCCTAGTGGATTGGAAGAGCACCTCAGGTATGGCACACTTCCTTGGTTCATGTCTTGTGTCATGGGCTACCAAAAAGCAAAATTCAATGGCCTTATCTACTGCTGAAGCTGAGTATGTTGCTGCTGCTTCATGTTGTGCTCAATTGTTGTGGATCAAACAACCATTACTGAACTTTGGAATTGATGTTGGTTGCATCCCTATATTTTTTGCGATAACACTAGTGCTATTAGTATGACAAAGAAACCAGTTCATCATATGAGAAAAGTTTGATCACTGTGGAGTTTTGTGCTACTGACAAGTAAATGCTGACATCTTCATAATAGCCTTAAGTAGAGATCACTTTGAGAGGAACAGGTTGGAACTAGGGATGATTAAGATCACCTAAAAGGACCAGTTCAAGGTTAAACGAAAAAAAAAAAGGATTGAAGAACAAAAGTTGGTTAGAAAGTCTGTAAATTGTGTATAATTAGATTAAATCTTATTCAGTCTCATACTTTTCATAGTATACTCTTGTGCCATGTGTTAAAATGACTCATTAATCTCTAATGATATTTTCTCTATTTTGGCAAATTTAGACTCACACAAGAGAATTTTCAGTGAAGAACCTGGTTCATCAAGATAACACGGTATGTTTTCTACACTCTGCATAATTTGAAATAACTATATTTGGATCATGAGCAGAGTCCTACCAAATACCAAACTCCTTTTGGACTTATCCGTTACAAGTGAACCAGTCTCATTCAAAAGAGTCCCAACCGAATGGAAGTACCTAGATTCTAGGGATACACTCCAATGTCTCTTCAAAGTTGAATTTCAGTTTGATTAAAACTTCTAAGAGTCTGAAAAGTTATAGTTACCTCATCAATTATTCTCCTGAATATTGTTTAGCTTTAGTGTATTTCTTATTTCATCTCTCTCAAGCGGTTAAAAAACTCTCATTCTTCTTTCATCTTCCAAACACAATATAATTCTCTTCTCTTCCATACCCTAGCCCAGAACACTTCTGAAAATCCTTCATCACCACCACAGGAAACCACTTGCACACCTTCTACCACTGCTTCAATCACACCAATCTCTAAGAAAAGTTGAGTAAAGATGATGGCTCGTAAGATACTTGCTGAAGGAGAGGAGATCAAGAAAATAAACAAGCAATTGAAAGCATGTAGGGAAGAAGAATCCTAGAAATCTGAAGATTCATTTAAGTCTGCTACTAAGGGGGAAGAAAGTAGGATCTATAGCAGGTGTTGAGACTACAGAATTTGGAGAAGTTGGTGGTAAAAATAAAAAAAAAATAAAAAAAAGAAAAAAAAAGAGCAAGGGTGCTAGGAGTGCTGTGAGGGGAAAGGGTAAAAGAGTGGTTGATTCTTCACCCACTCCTGTTGGTTGAACAAAAGAAACTGGTGCAATGGTTGTTTGGGAAGAGGAATTTACTAAAATAGAAGAGAGTGTGAGCAATACAGGGGGAAGTGGGAAGCTGCTGAGGGGTAGGTTCAACTTGAGAAATATAGATGAACCTGTTCCATCTGAATAGGAAACCCTCTTGGACCTACTGATAGGGTTATCAATGGCACCAAAACTCATGCCATTCCCTATGGTTTCATTCTCACAACTGTGCTTGCACATTTCAAGGTACAAACAAGGATCATTTTGGGGTTAATACTCTGCTTACTTGGGATTATGAAGTCAATGTCATTCTTAATGAACATGGTTCATCTAAAAGGACACCTATCAATAGCAAGGTCAGAGCTCTATTACAGGAGAGTGAGGCAAAGGATGTTGAGATAGCAAGGCTAAAGACACGATTGGTTGAGGTAGAATCTGAGAGAGATGTTCTCAGAACTGAACTTGCAAAGGAAAAGGAGAAGAATGATGGAATTCTTCAAGACATGCTGAAACTTCTCCAAGCAAATAACCTAGCCCCTACCTCTTGCAAGCCTTAAATCTTAGCCTAGTGTAGATCAACCAGTGACCCAATTCGAGACTTTTTGTTTCTTTTGCTCATGTTTTCAGTATTTTTATTTCTTCTTATGCTTTGTGGTAAAATCATATCAATCATCAATGAAGTTCACTGTTTTTGCTCTAACTGTTTGTTTATATTTCTTTGATGGTTGAAATTCTTAGTTTGACCTATGATGATTAATCCATGTTTGCATTTGAAGTAGCCCCAGTGGCCATGAGTAAGTTTTAAAATCTGGTTATCTCACATTTTTTTATGCAACTTTTCGATGATGCCAAAAGGGGAAAAAGAGGTTGTGCTTTAAACAAGTGATGTTTACACTTTGAACAGTGATGTTTATAACCTAATGTACCTGGTCCTTGATGATAAGTGATATAAAGGAAAAATGTTTCTAACATTGTGTTGATGTTTGAGCTGAGTTCTGGCAGGGCCTAAGTGTATGAAAAGCACAGTGTTTGTCATCATCAAAAAGGGGGAATTTGTTGGCCCAAGTAAAGGTTAGTTTTGAAGACTGACAAAGGAACTCAGACATGAACCAGGTCCATCCAGTGGTCCATCCTTCAGGTTCACAAAAATGGGCAGATTCAAGCATGTGGGATGCACGTGAAGGAGATAAGCTTAACTTGGTGTATTTAATATCTCCTGATCGAAAAGGTTGCATAATTGATAAGGAGAAGGAGTCCTTANAGGTAATGATGTATTGCGCTGTATGAGTTGTGAGACGGCTTGGTAAATTCTTATGTGTTGAGGTTCCGCGTGGTGATGATGTTATATGAGAAGAATGGCTCTTGAGATTCATATCTTGTATCGCACCTTAGTTTGTGGATTATAGCGTTATATGTCTCCCTAGGGAATGGTATTATACACCTAGTGTGTTTATGACCGATATTCGGTATTTTGTTGTAATGAGCGATTTAGCTCGACGTACATCTCCTTATGTGAGTTCTATGTGTGGATCGGGTGGCACGCCGCCATGGGTATGTTATTTGGATCGGGTTGCACGCCGCAGCAGTGTGATGTTCAGTACAGTTCCCCATACCTGTTTTATGTGTTTCGTATTCTGTCTTCTGAGGAAAGCTCGTATTAGCTGTGATCCCTCGTCGCATGTATGATTCGCGAGCGGGGTGTCTGTTCAGTATGTTGCTTGCGTCGCATGTATGATTCGCGAGTGGGGTAATTGAACTTCCTTTTCAGAGTTCATTTTCCTTTTGTATCGCATCCTAATTGGTAGCCTATTGGCACATTGTGGCATCATATGTGACTTTTGATCATGTCCGGGATGGCTTATTGCCTGAGCAGTTCGTACTGGGTGAGACGAGATTATTGGATTTAGGATCGGTGCAATCTGATTATATGAAGTATATTAAGGAGCAAAGATCATTATTTAGTTCAGAATGTGGTAATGTTTCTTGTCAGAAGTATAGACTCAATGATTGGTTGACTCGGCAGTTGATTATGAATTTCGGCACATCTCATCCGTCGTGGCGGTGTTGTAAGAGTTAGAGTACGACTTGCGTGTGTCATGAGGTGCAATGGGGGCATCTGATTCGTTGAATTTTGGCTAAGTTGATCAGAAAATATTATTGTGGTCCTGTGGATTAAGTGTTGCAAAGTAAGAATCCAGCAAAGTTATGCAGTCATGTTTGAGTACATCGTGTAGTGATTGATATGGTGATCGTATGTTGGAACAGGCCTGGCATAGAATTCCGGATGTTGGAATTGGGCTCTAAGGCTTATTTGCTTGAATAAAAGGGAATATCTTCGAAATTTATCGAGCTAATGTGCTCAACTAAGTTGTGGTAGCACGAGAAGGTGCATGAGGTGCTAAACAGTGATTTCAGACTACTTCAGTGTAGTTCTCAGCATGTTCGAGGACGAACGTATATTTAAGTGGGAGAGAATGTAACGACCCGACCAGTCGTTTTGAGCCCTAACGCGTCGTTCAGCAGTCTGAGGCCATGTGCAGCTTTATTTCAGGTGTTATGACTTGTACGCGTGGTCGAATTTGAATTTCGGGAAGTTCGGAGTGGATTTGGGAAGAGAATGTTGGCCCAAGTAAAGGTTAGTTTTGAAGACTGACAAAGGAACTCAGACATGAACCAGGTCCATCCAGTGGTCCATCCTTCAGGTTCACAAAAACGGGCAGATTCAAGCATGTGGGATGCACGTGAAGGAGATAAGCTTAACTTGGTGTATTTAATATCTCCTGATCGAAAAGGTTGCATAATTGATAAGGAGAAGGAGTCCTTAATCAAAGAGAAAACTATCCAAGATAGGGAAGGAGTTAGAAGTTGAAATCAACTAGAACTCTTCCACCAAGGAAGAGTTGCATCAGAACTCTAGTTATTTCTTCGTCTACTAACTCTATAAATTGCAGGATGTTCTCACATTACATAGGTTGCACAAAAACGCAGAAGTTAAACGTGAATTGGGAGCAAAATAGCAAGGCTTTTTGCAAGCAATTCGTGTGTGATTCAAGTGTGCAAACCTGAAACTACAAGAACCAGATTGAAGAACCAACTCCATAAAGAGTTTTATGTGTCTTTCTTTATTTCTAGTTCAATTGTAGTAGGTGTTTCATATTGTACCTTTCAGCTTTACTAGAAGCAATTGTAATAGGTATATTGAGTATTCAAGTTAGAGTTAACTTGAAGTTGTCGCAGCAGTTAGAGGCTGGTTGCCACAACGGGATTAGAGTTAATCCTTAGGTTTACAAAGAGTTTTGTAAATGCAGTTTTGGCTCAGTGATTTTAGTAGAAGTTTGGGAAAATTCTACTGAGTAGTAGGTCGTGGTTTTTTTCACCTTTTGAGCAAGGTGTTTTCCACGTAAAAATCTCTGTGTTCTTTATTTTATGTACTTTTAATTCCGCAAACAGCAGTCGTTAGTACACCTAGAAGAACCAGGTCCTTCCAGTAGCAGTTTAAGCAAAAATTGGGTGCCACACAAATCACCCCCCCTCTTGTGTGGCATTGACGTTTAGAACATCAGAGAATTCTCACTCGGAAGCTTAAAGTTGAAAGAATGAACTAGGATTGGATTTTTGAGTAAACGACCTCGGGATCGGGATCTGAAGGTTCCAGCAGGTTCGTATGATGATTTCGGACTTGGGCGTATGCCCGGTTCGGGATTTGGGTAACCCGGGAGCGTTTTGGCGCCTATTGTGGAAGTTAGCATTTTGGAAGAAATTTCTCAAGTTTGGCTTGAAGTGCATTTCAGTGTTATCGATGTCCATTTGGGATTCCGAGACTGGGAGTAGTTCCATATGGTGATTCTGGAGTTGGGAGCGCGATCGGAAGTGAATTTGGAGGTCCGTAGGTCATTTTGAAGCCATTTGGCTAAAAAAATAGAAATTTGAAGGTTTTTGAGAAGTTTGACCGGAAGTGGACTTTTTGATATTGGGGTCGAAATCCGATTCCGGAAGTTGGAGTAGGTCCGTAATGTCAAATATGACTTGTGTGCAAAATTTGAGGTCAATCGGACATGATTTGATGGGTTTAAACATCGGAAGTAGAAGTTGGAAAGTTCAAAGTTCATAAAGCTTGAATCGGGGTGTAATTCATGGTTTTAGCGTTGTTTGATATGATTTGAGGCCTCTAGCAAGTCCGTAATGTGCTTTGGGGTTGGTTGGTAGGTTTGGTTGAGGTCCCAGGGGTCTCAGGTGGATTCCGGGTGGTTAACGGATCGAAAATGGATTTTTGGGAAGGTTGCGGTTTTCTGGTTGCTGGTATTTCCGCTTCTGCGGAAATGGGACCGCAGAAGCAGCCCCGCAGAGGCGGTAGAGGGAGTCGCAGAAGCGGATTTGTTCGAAGGTTCGTGGATCGCAGATGCGGTCAAGGTTCCGCAGAAGCGGGACCGCATCTGCGGAAGTGGGCATCGCAGAAGCGAAAAGGGGGCGGCCAGGACGGATCGCAGAAGCGGTTGTTGACCGCACCTGCGGAACCGCAGAAGCGGTCCAGGGTCCGCAGGTGCGGAAATGACTGGAGCAGTGAGGTCTTTAAAATTCGGGGTTGAGTTCATTTCAACCCTATTTTTCTTCCATTGGAGTCGATGGGGAGCAGCTTGGAGGTGCCATTTTCATCACTCGTCATGAGGTAAGTAACTTAAGCTAGCTTTGAGTCAAATACAAGGTTTATACATAGATAGATATATTGCCTTATATAATTTCTTGTAAATATATTATAGAATTGTGACTTAAATCTTCTAATGAGTCAAATTTAAACACACAAAAAAAATTGCAAAGAAATATTCAAGGGAATGCCTTATAATTTTTATTATTACGACATTAACAAAATGGAAATATCTTTCTTAGTCTTCCTCCCCCCAATGGAATGAGCACAACAAGGTGCTAATACCACCATTAAAAGGAAAAAAAACTAATAAATATGTGCCAAAAACAAGTTACATATTAGTCTACATATTATCTCTAACAAATTTCATAAATCCTTCAAGGTTCGGAGGAATTTCCGTTGGTGGTGGCGGAAAAGAAGCTTGTTCATCACCGCTTCCGGGCAAAGCAGCATCCTCTGCAAGTTCCGCTAGCATTTCTTCATAAGCTTCGTCTATCTCCGATTGTGATTCAGCAAGTCCAAAATTTCTTCTTTCCGAACGGATCCAATCTCTAAAAAGAGTACTGATTTTTCCAAGCTCTCCCTCATAGACGCTCTATGATCACCGATTTGTTGTCTCGCTTGACTGAAAGCGCTCTCTGATGCCACTGTTGAAGCTTGAACACATAAAATATCTCGAGCTATCCTTGAAAGAACCGGAAAGTGTTTTTCTTTGTCCTTCCCCCATTCCAAAAGATCAAAGGTGTCGTCTGGATTCTCTTTTTCAAGGCCCTGCGACAAATAAACTTGAAGCTCATTTAGATGTGATGTATCACCAATATTATCACCTTGAGAACCCCTGAACTCCGTCTAAGAACTAAGTGCTTTTAGGCCCGCAGTTCTTTTAAATGATTGCGAACTAGACGAAGTAGGAGTTGGAACATTTGGTCTAGCATGATCTAAGGCAAGTTGATAAGCATTATAAATTATTTGAACATTTGTTTTAATTGAGGCTTTTGCATCAGCAAGTGTAGCAAATTCCTCATCTAAAAGGTCTAAAGCCTTATAAATATTTGAATACCAAAAGTGAGGACCTCCTAATTTCATGGTAGGATTTAACATGGCAGCAACACCATAAATAGGGGGGATAAGGAAAAAATATTTCTTAAACTTTTCTTTCATAGAATCAATAGCAAGTTGATAAATTACCCCACCCTCTGAAAATTGAACAAACAAATCACATAGTGCTGCAATATAAACTAAACAGTTTGAAATAGTAGGATAATATTGCCCAGACAATTCACTTGTAGCAATATGAAATTGTTCTAAAAAATCTATAAGAATTTTAACATTAGTCCAATCTTAATTTGTAAGGATTTCATCATCATCCTCACCACCAATACGAGCATTAAACGTTGCGTTTATTGGGTTTCTATATTCATATGCAACAACTAAACTTTCGTACATGTAATGCCATCTAGTCGGACAAGCTTTGGGAACCTTTCTCTCTCTAAGGCCAAATTCATCATATTTTTTAAAATATTCTCTAAGTCTACTTCTACGGTTTGAATAAAAAAGCCAATTAAGAGCCATTTTAACCTTTTCAATTTCCAAATTTAAAATTTTCATGCCATCACCGACGATTAAATGGTAAATATGACAAATACATCTAACATGGAAACAATTACTAAATGCAGGATTTAGTGTAATTGTATGCAAGCCTATAGCATTAGTGTTACTAGAAGCATTATCCATAGAAATTGACATTATTTTATCTCTAATGCAAAAATATGTACAAATATCTGCAACTGTGTTAGCAATAAACTTACCTGTATGACGTGAATTAATTATTCTATAAGCAATAATGCGTTTTTGCTTTTTTTCCATTCCTCGTCAATCCAATGAGTGGTTACAGTAAGATAATCACAGTCTTTACCACTTCTACCAATATCAGTGGTAATAGCAATGCGACAATCTATATGAGTAAATAAATACCGTAAATATTGTTCATATTCATGTTTATATTTATAAATATTGCTCTTTACGGTTACGCGAGGCCATCGTTTATAAGTAGGATTAAAAACTTTTCCAATATAATGCACAAAGTGAGGGTTAGAAGGAAAACGATAGGGTAAGCACATAACAGTAACCATTTTTGCTAATTCTTCACGATCTTTATTTGGATCGTAATAAAAAATGCCACCGGTAACAGTGTTAATTCCCGGTTGAACTAGATTTGACCCGGTACTAGGGTTAACCTCAGTACCTACACTTCTCCCCTCTAGTTGCGCTTTCATTTGAAGATATCTAGCTTTATCTCTAGGGTGTGTCTTTATGTGTCTAGTCAAACTACCCGTACCGCTACAGTCTCCAGCATATTTATGATCCATCAAAGACCCACAAGTTTTACACTTAGTCTTATTTTGTTCTCTTAGTTGAGTAAAAAAGTGCCAAACAAGAGATGTTTCGGGGCGTTTAGAACGTTGTCTATTAAAAGTAGGGGTTACTACAGGAGGATCAGGCGGGGCATCATTTGGATTATTATCAGTTGGGTTAACAACAGGACTAGTAGATGTATCATCTAAATCTGATTGCGTTTCATCTAAATCATCATTTTCCTCATCATTTTCATCAATAGTTTCATTAGGATAAAGAGCATTCATATATTCATCATTTAATTGTTGACCTGGTGCAACATCATGGCAAAATTGACTATCGCTAAATTGAAAATAAGGGTTATCACTATCAAGAATAATAGGTGGAGGAGGACGGGTAACAAGTCTGGGTCGAGGAGCCGGGGGAGGGGTAGTAGCTTGGCGACTAGATTCACCAATTTTAGATTTTCCCTTACCACCAAATATTTTTTTTCAAAGAAAAGGCCATATTAATTATAATTATACAAACTAAAACAAACAAAACTATAATATTAAAACTTAAGAGTTGGAACGAGTTTACCGAATTGACGAACAACTTCTTGAAAATTGTATATCGTTGAAGACTTGAATACTTCAATTCACCAACTTCACAATTTTTCACAAATTGCAATAATAAAGTAAGCAATTATAGAAGAAAATTAGAGGGAGATTGAGAGAGATTGATGATTTTGTGAGTAAAAATAAAAGAATGAGGGGGTATTTATAGTTGAGAAAAGGGAAAAAGTGTAATTATAAAAAGTTTAGGGTTAAAATAAAGTTTGAGGGCCAAATGGCTATTTTTTAAAAAGCCAAACGGCTAAATTGGCAGGCCAACGGCTAGTTTTTAAACTTTTAACCGTTGGCCTTTTTTTAAATTTTTTTTTTTGAAAAATAGCTGTTGGGCCCGTTAGGCCCGTTTGAACCGGCCCAGGCCCGCCAGCCGGTCCCGGGCTAAATGGTCCCGGGCTCATGGTCTCAGCATAGAGGACCGGCCCACAGTGGGCTTTTGGGACCGTTTGGGACCGGACCGTTTGGACCGGCCCGTGGGCTCGCGGTCCCGGGCTGGGCCCGGCCCACAGTACACCCTTAATTGAAACTACATTTTGATTAGATAGAAAACTAGGCTCTATACTAGCTGGCTGGAGCAGGTACAGACCATCTCTCTCTTCACCAAAAACTTGTCCCCTCTTCATTAAAGGGACCTGCATCAGACATGCACTAGAAGTGAGATTTAAAGAACAACTGAACTGAGCACATAACTTATGAACAGACAATAAGTTATATCTGAAATAGAGAACATAAAGAACTCTATGAAGTGTCATATCAGGCTTAATGCAAACATTTCCAATATGTGTGACATGTAATTGAAAAGAATTAGGCAAGCTAATGTGTAAAGGAATGGGAAGTGGTGTCAAACTAAGGAAAGAATTTGAATCAAAACACATGTGTTCTGAAGCTCCAGAATAAATTATCCAAGTCTTAGTGTTAAAAGCAGCAAGACAAGTGCCAGAATACTTAAGTATAGTACCAGCCACTGCATTTGCATTAATTTCTGTTCTTGTATTTCCTGCTCTTCCAATCTACACCTGTTTTATCAGATTCACTAGTTCTGAAACCTGCTCTTTGCTGAAGAATTGATTCTGATTGTTCCCAGTTCCTTCATTGGGAATGACCTCCATTTCTTCTCCTTCCTGACTTCCCATCACAGCATTTCCTTTGACTACTCCTTGATAGTTGCCTGATTTGGTAAACTGAAAATCTTCAGGAAATCCTATCAACCTATAACAATCTGATCTAGTATGCCCTGTCCTCATACAGTGAGTACAGCTTATATTAGGGTTGAATTTAGTCTTTCTTCCCTTGGATTTTTGTGGTTGATTACCATACTTTTGTGGCGAATTCCATCCTTTCTTATTGTTATTTCTTTATTGGATCTTGTTCTGTGTATTTGCCATGAATGTTGCTCCATCTGTTGGATAGTGAAGGCTGAGGTATATCTCCCTCTGGACTTCATCCCGTAGGAGTATTGAATAAGCATGATCTATGCTAGGAAGTAGGTTCATCATCAGTATGTGTCCCCTTGCCTGAGCATAGGAGTCATTGAGACCCATGTGAAATTGAATGATCCTCTGATCTTCCAAGAACTTTTCCATCTTTGTCTTCCCTGCACATGTGCAGTTGCAGGTACAGCCTAAATGAGAGTTGAGAGAGTCCAGTTCATCCCACAACCTTTTGAGTGTTGTGAAATATCTTGCTATGCTACTATTTCCTTGTACTGATTTTGCAATTTCCTTTTGCAGATGATAAAGTTTGGCCCCATTTGATTGCCCAAACCTTTGTTCAAGGTTGTTTCAAAGGTTTTGTGCAGTTTTTGAGTAAATCTTTACCAAGAAGTGACCATATCATTTGTTCTGCTCCATTGAGGATGTTCCTTAGATCCCAGACGTGGCTCAACACAGACCCCATTGATGAAGCCAATCTTATTCTTGGCTGACAGAGCAATTAAAACAGACCTTCTCCAACCTGGATATCCTCTCCCATCAAATGGTGAGTTCACCAGAGTCATTCCTGGTGCATTAGTTGAGTGCAGAAAATAAGGATGGTTTGTGTCTGCTGTGACTCCACTACTGGTTGAACCAGCTAGAGAAAGAGTGGGTGAAGGTTCAGTTCCTGCCATGGCTGAAGGTAGAATAACAGGGAAGAAACAGAGAAAATGATTGATAATTGATTGTAAATGGATCGAGCTACTCCTGCTCTGATACCATGAAAGAAAAGGACTATGAAATGTGAGAATTTTCCACTGATTGTATTCATCATTCAAAGCTGTATATATACAAGCAATTACTACAAAAGAAAATGTAAAATAAAATCCTATTTACACTTGTACTATTCCTATTTATTGTGCTGTAACTGTATAACAGATTTTTTCCCTACTATGTGCACACATGTGCCAAGCACATGCTTGGATCTTTCTAGAATAAATCTAATATACAGCTGCCTTTCCTCATATCTAACGGCTGAGAGAATAGGCCCATTATTTCACTTCTAAGGCTGAGATTGAGCCATGTGTGTGACACCAATAATAATAGAATTTCGGACATAGATTATTAACCTTGTTAATTCCGAATACACTTTACTCTTTGTCTCTCATTCTCTTTGATCCTTTCTTCTTCATCAGATAGAATACCTTTCTTCTTCAGAAAGTGAAAACAATCCTCAGTCATATGGGGCTTTTCTACGTCAACATACATCCAAATAAGAAATTGCATTAGTCTATTTGTTTCGTTGGATCTTAGGTTAGAAAAGGTACTAAGTTCAATTCTACTTAATTACAATTTTTAACCAACCTCTTAGAGCAAAGTCAAGCAGGACAATCTTTGTCAAATTGTGTCATTTTTTTAGTTATCCGTTCTCTCATTGTATTAATACACACATATTTAGTAAAATTTTCCGACGAAGCGGTGTCGCGTGACACCACTTTGTCGGGCGTGCGTTCGCCCATGCGTACTGTTTTTTATCTCGAATCATATAGATATAAATCTTGAATCCATTTATGTAATAACATGCCAAAAGCCAAAATAACCCTAGCACATTGGGAGCCAATGGATTGAGTGGAGCGGGTTCCCCTCGATTTAAGGAGCTCTCCAACTATAATCAGCTGATATCTTTCTAGTTAAGTTTAGCCTTAAGTTTATTTACTTAACCAAAAATAAGTTTGGGAGTCTGATAGCAATCACTAGTTATTTGCTTGGATTCTTAAAAAATATCGTGTTGAATCTTTGAAAAGTTATTCATCTTTAAATATCTGACACGATCACCAACATAGCTCACTAGAACTAAGAGGGTGTTTGGCTTAGCTTATAAGCTGGTCAAACTGGCTTATAAGCACCTTTTGGCTTATCTACGCGTTTGGTAAACACTCAAAGTGCTTATAAGCCAAGTGCTTATAAGCTAAAATCAGCCATAAGTCATAGAGGGTGTTTGGCTAAGCTTATAAGTTGGTCAAACTAGCTTATAAGCACTTTTCGGCTTATCTACACGTTTGGTAAAGTTAAAAGTGCTTATAAGCCAAGTGCTTATAAGTCAAAAATAAGCCAAAAGCCATAAGCTGGTCACCCCCAGCTTATGAATTTTTAGCTTATAAGCACTTTACGTTTGACCAAGATTTTTACTATTTTATCCTTAAAATATTCTATTTTAAAATAAAATTCCTACATCAATACTCACAATCCCAAGTATTTTTTTTTTCAACCTAAACTCCCTAGCCTCTTCAAGACTGCAATTCTCATTGACTATTTAAGATAAGCATATTCTCTATTTCTTTGCATATTTATATCTATGTGATTGTGTATTAATCTTCGAACTATATGCAACAAATGAGGACATATCAAATTTTTGATGTATTATTTTCTTGGTGTTGTGGTGATGAAGACAGTGTTTGTTTCTCTTCAAATAATTTATCCTATTTTTATTTTTTACTGAGAAACTTTTGTCAATCTATTAATTATTATAACTTATGATTATATGCGTATCCTAAAATAAATTATATTTATCATAAAAACTATCTTATCTAAGCACAGTTGTATTTAAAATGAAATAACAAAAAGAATATTTTGTATTTGAATCGATCTTGAATCTAAAATTTTAAAGAAATTATGCCCGTATAAGTGTAAACAGTTTTAAGGTTATTTAAGTCATTTTATCAGAAAAAGAGCTTATCAGCACTTTTTTATCAAATATTGCAGCAACTTATCATCAATTTCAGCACTTGTACCCAAACATGTAACTGCTTGTTTATTAAATCAGTTTCAGCACTTAAAAATATTTTTCAGCACTTAATGTTTATCAGCTACTTCAAATCAGCTAATCCAAACGGGCTCATAAGCTGGTTACCCCCAACTTATGGCTTTTCATCTTATAAGCACTTTTAGTTTGACCAACACTTTTACTAGTTTATCCTTAATAATATTTTCTAATTCACAAAATACTTTTCCCAAAATAAATTTCATGACTTCCTCTTCATTCCATATTCGTTATTAATTCTTTTCTTTATAATTTTTTTTTTAATTTCATATTCTTTTGAAAAAAATTCAAGGGTATTTTTGTCATTCTAACAAAAGAATAGCTTATCAGCATTTTTTAATCAAACACATCAACTGCTTATTATCAGTTTCAGCACTTCTATCCAAACACGTAAATGCTTATTTTAAAAATGGAAAAGGGCCAAAACTATCCCTATCGTTTGATAAATGGTTTATAAATGCCCTCCGTCTATCTATCCGTTCAAAAAAATACACTCCGTCCATCTATCCGTTCAAAAAAAATACACGAAGTTAATTCTATTAACAAAAATACCCCCGCGACTAACGGCAGAACTGATGGAGTGTGTTTTTTTGAACGGATAGATGGACGGAGGGTATTTATAAACCATTTAGCAAACGATAGGGATTTTTGGCCAAGAATCAAATATGGGTCTTATTTTTACCCATTTACCTGGTCTGACCCTATTTATTTGACCCGTCTAATTATTTTCTTTCTTTTTCTTTGCTTTGTTTTTTCTCTCTTTTTCCTTATCACCCAGCACACCCACTCTCATCTCACAAAGAGTTTTTAGCGTTTCTTTATTGAAACAAATCTTTCTTTGTGTTTGAAAATATGGCTTTGGCTTTCACTTCATCTGCAATTCATGGCTCTTTGTCCTCCTCTTCTTCTTCTTATGAACATCCCAAAGGTAACCCTTTACTTTTTTTTTTTTTACCTTTTATAGATTCAATCTTTATCCTAGAATGTGATAATTTCAAGCTTTTTAGCACCTTGGTTTCAATTTTCTTGTGGCTTGTATCAGTTATATGTAGTTGTTTTTTCTCTGTTATTTCGTGGCTCTTTTGTCTTCTTATGAACAATCCAAAGATTTTCATTATTTGTCCCTTCCAAAGTTTCAATATTTCTCCTAGATTTGATTGATATATTTGGACAATTTTAGCATTTGGGCTCAATTTTTTTGTTTCAGATTTTTGGTTTGTTTTGATCCTTGTCTTCTTACTTAACAACCCAAATGTATCTGTTGATTTTTCATTTAAGAGTTTCAATACTTATCCTGAGTTTGATTAGAGAAATTTCAGAATTTGGTTTGAATTTCAGGTTATTTGATTTTGGGTTTTATCTATTCTTTAATTAATTTGTTATTGTGTGTATGCATTGTCCCAATTGGAGAAGAAGAAAGGAGGAGATCAGATGAGTGGGAATGGGTGTGATAGATACTACCCATTTTCGTAAATGGGTCGGATAAGGTAAATGGGTTAAAATAATATCCATTTTTTGTTTCAGTCAAAGATTGCCACGTGGCCCAATTAAAAATCCCTATTGTTTGCTAAATGGTTTATAAATATCCTCCGTCCATCTTTCCGTTCAAAAAAACACACTCCATCAGTTATGTCGTTAGTCGCGGGGGTATTTTTGTTAATAGAATTAACTTCGTGTATTTTTTTGAACGGATAGATGGACGGAGTGTATTTTTTTGAACAGATAGATGGACGGAGTGTATTTATAAACCATTTATCAAACGATAGGTATAGTTTTGACCCTTTTCCGTTTTAAAAATCAGTTTCAGCACTTAAAAAACTTTTCAGCACTATAAGCTTATCAGCTATTTACAATTAGCTAATCCAAACGGGCTCTAATTAAGATTCTTGTGCACAATGATGCTAGTGATGAATTTTATATTCCAATTTGTATGACCTTTTTTTTTTTTAAATATGAATGTTGCAAAAAAGAAAGATATCATTCCACTAATATTAATATCCTATACTAATTTACAACTTTCAAAATCAAATTCAAATTCAATCAACTTATTCTAATATTAAACTTTGATATTTTTCTAGTTATTACTTCAATGTTTTATGCTACTGCTACTTAAAATGGAGTGGGAGCTCTACATGTATAGCCGGTCGTTAACTGTTTGCTATTCGTAGTTAGTATATATAGATATTATATTAATTATACACAGTTATACATATATATCTAGCATCTATTTTTAGTTTAACCGGGTTGTACACGGAGCTATTTAAGTTAATTCTTCAAAATGGGGGAATAGAGAAAGTATAACACTATAAGGGGTCGTTTGGTAGGGTGCATAAGAATAATGCTGAATAGGGTGTATTAGTAATGCTGGTATTAGTTATACTTGCATTAGTTATGCTGGTATTAGTTATGTCGGCATATTTCTTATCCATTGTTTGGTTTGATGTATTAAAGCATTGCACAATTTCTAAAAGAATTGCTTGTTTACAAAAATACCCTCAAAACCAGTCCATCACTCTAACTTTTTAAAAGAAACATATGTTGAGAAATATTTTTATATGANTATAGAACTAAATATTTAATTTATTAAAAAAAATATGCTAAGTATTTATTTATTTACTAGAGATATAATTTTATTTCTCACTATTTGGGTTATTTTAAACTTGCATTAATGTAATAAATAGCATATTTTAATCAAGCATAAATTTTGAAGGACAAATTTTGTCTTTAGCTAAGCTAATGCCTGCATTAAAACCCATTGCATTGCTAATACCATGGTTTTCTATGCATTAGTTATGCATAGGATAATACCAAATAGGATGTATAACTAATGCTTGCATAACCAATGCATATGTTCAAAATATCTAAAAACAAGGTATTATTAATACACAAAGCTAATACATGCATTATTTTATCTAATCCATCCTACCAAACGACCCCTAAGATTATACATCAACAACTCTCTCACGTTTTCGTTACAAGCTATACTTCAAAGTTCAAACGCTTCAAATATGGGGCGATGTGCACAAATAGCCACTAACAGCTCCTGTCTTTATTTTAAAGCCAGTGTTTTAAATGTCTTTAGTCTTTAGCCACTGGTTTAATAAACTTATACCTGACTGGACGAAAATACCCTTATGTTATAACTTATACCTACGCTTTTATACCTACGCTTTTATTAACGAGAGCAGCAGCAGCAGCAGCGGTATATTACAACACTGATCGTCGAAATTGCAGAAGATTCTCTTCCAATTTCAAACTATAGAATTCAACATTCTCATCCAAAAATCGACATAGATATACAATAAGTTATACTTTTATGCGTTTCTATTGATTTTTATTTTGACATAGTTATACTTTTCCGATTTCTATTGATTTTTATACAGTAAGTAGATATTTGATTTGTTTTTTGAATTTCTGGATTGATAAAGTTAAGGACATCGCATCCTGTGATAATTCTATAAAATTGAGCACATAATATTAAGGACCTAGTGTCCTCACTTTGCAAATTGAATTGAAAAAGTTAAGGAAACAATGTCCTTAACTTTGTTGCTGTTCTTCTGTATATTAAGCACATACTGTCATAAGTTAAGGACACTTGGTCCTAAACTTTGAGTTTAAAGTTGAAAAGTTCAGGAAACTTGGTCTTGAACTTTGACTTACATATTCAATATTTAAGGACAGTTGGTCCTTAACTTACAGTTATTAGTTAAAAAGTTAAGGACATGTAGTCCTTAACTTACAGTTATTAGTTAAAAAGTTAAGGACACTTGGGCCTTAACTTTAGGTTTCAAGTTCAAAAGTTAAGGACAGGAGTCCTTAAGTTTGACTTGCAGGTTCAAAAGTTAAGGATAGGCAGTCCATAAATTTTAATTTCAGGTTCAAAAGTTAAGGACGGGTAGTCCTTAACTTACAGTTATTAGTTAAAAAGCTAAGGACACTTGGTCCTTAACTTTGGGTTTCAAGTTCAAAGTTAAGGACAGGCAGTCCTTAAGTTTTAATTTCAGGTTCAAAAGTTAAGGACATGCAGTCCTTAACTATGAATTCCAAGTTCAAATGTTAAGGAAAATTGGTCCTTAACTTTGGGTTTCAAGTTCAAAAGTTAAGGACAGGAGTCCTTAAGTTTGACTTGCAGGTTCAAAAGTTAAGGACGGGTAGTCCTTAAGTTTTAATTTCAGGTTCAAAAGTTAAGGACAGGCAGTCCTTAACTTTGAATTCCAAGTTCAAATGTTAAGGACACTTGGTCCTTAACTTGGTCTTGAACTTACAGTACCTGTTCTTAATTATACAAGGATTGCATTATAAAATATGTCCTGAGTTTCCCATTCTTTTGACTTGTAGGATGGAAACAATATGCATTATAATTGCTTTTAATGGTAGATGGACTGAAGACTATAAATATCTTGATCATCAAACAAAGCTTGTTCTAGTACCTGAGGAAATTCGGTTTGAAGATTTCATTAAACAGAGCTTTGAAGTTATTGAATTGGATAGACACAAGTTTGAAGCAGTAATATGGTTTGATATCAACCTTGGAACAAGCAAGGGAATGCTTGTATCCAAAAATTTAGATCTTCACACATGTATAGAGTTACTAAAAACTCATTTACTCTTCAAGGGCTGTCGTTTCATTGTTGATATTTCGGAAAGAGTTTTTGGATCAACAAGCAACGAACATGTCAACACAGAACTCAACATGACAATCAAAACAAATGCCAAAAAATAATGGAAATAGATATGGTTGAAGCTCAAGCAATAACTGAAGAGGGGCTTCAAACACATGTCAACAGAGAAACTCAACATGATAATCAAAAACAAATGCCAACAGATAATGGAAATAGATATGGTTGAAGCTCAACCAATAACTGAAGAGGTGCTTCAAACATTTGATTCTATTCAAGTAGAAGGACAAAGCATTATAGAGAGTGACAACGAACAAGCTTTGGGTATTCAAGTCTTAGAGAGTGCACCGGTAATCGAAGAAGTTGCTGAAAAAACCTCTACTCAACTAACTAGACGAAGATCAACTTTGAAATAAAAAGAATCCCCAACTACGATATTAAGAGAAAATGATTCGGTGGATGAAATAAAAGTGGGATCAATATTTGACTAAAAGAAGAGTATAATTAACTGTTTTTCGAATATAGCAATTAAAGGACATTTTGAATTCAAGGTTATTAGATCAAGCTCAACAAGATATTCGTTGAAATGCAATGATGATAGGTGTGGTTGGTGTGTGCGTGCTTTCAGAATTAAAAATTCAACACTGTTCAAGATAGTAAAGATTGAGAAAAAGCATGACTGCTCTGTTAACACTATGAAAGCTGATCAAAGGCATGCAACTTCAAAGTTGATTAGTGGTTACATTATCGACAATCTTCGAGACCCAAGGTTTGAAGTTACACCAGCTTTTGTCATGGTAGAGATGCAAAAATTGCATGGACTAGACATTGGATATCACAAGGCGTGGCGTGCTATTCAACTTGCTTCCGCTTTAATAAGAGGAACTCACAAAGAGAATTATGATTATTATCTTCATACTTGTATATGATGACAAGTAAAAATCCGGGAACTTATACTAACATAAAGAGAGACGACGACAACAACAGGTAAACAATCAAAACAAAGTTTATTAGTACGTTTTATAAAATTTAGGACATGTTGTCTTTAAGTAGTTAACTTTTTAGTTGTAACCAGAAGTTCAGGACTGGCTGTCCTTAACTTTTGAACTTGTAATTTAAAGTTAAGGACTGTCTGTCCTTAAGTTTTGAACTTTGAACTCAAAGTTAAGGACTGCATGTCCTTAACTTTATAACTTGAAACTCTAAGTTAAGGACTGACTGTCCTTAACTTTTAACCTTGTAATCTGAAGTTCAGGACTACCTGTCCTAAACTTCTGTTAACCTTGTTTTATATTGTATTTTCAGGTTTCTTCATATGTTTTATACATATGGATCATCAATATCTGGTTGGAATCATTGTAGACCAGTGATTGTTGTTGATGCAACTTTTTTTGAAGTCAAAATATCGTGGTATTTTAATGATTTCAGTTTCAAAGGATGCAAATAACCAAATTTTCCCTCTAGCCTTTGGAATAGCAGAATCCGAAAATAACAATTCCTATGAGTGGTACTTTAGTCAGCTTCGCAATGCAATTGGGAGCCGTGAGAATTTAATTTTTTTATCAGACAGGCATCAAACTATTGCATATGGCATTGCAAAAGTATCCTGAAATCCATCATGGGATTTGCATATATCATGTGGAGCAGAACCTAAAGCGAAGGAAGGTGAAAAGTGAGGTCATAAAACTTTTCCAAAGTGCTGCAAGAGTATACAAGCGCAAAGAATTTGATCTATACATGTCAGATATAGCAAAAGTAGATAAGAAGACTTATGACTACTTGATGGAAGAACCACCGGAAAGGTGGGCACGTTCTTGTAGTCCACGACGAAGATATGACATGCTCACAACAAACATAGTTGAGTCAATGAATTCTGTCCTATTAGAAGTAAGGGAGATGCCTATATTAAGGATGCTGGATTTCATTCAAGTGAAGCTACAACGTTGGTTTTATGAAAGAAGAAATGAAGCAGAAGGAACTTTTTATGATGTTTCTTGTTGGGTAGAGGAGGAATTGAAGAAAAAAATAGATTTAGCATTTACTTTGAATGTAAGTATTATGTTCTATGTTTAGCTTATGATTTTAATATAATTTAAGATAATGTACTAACTTATACTTTTTCAACATTGAAGTCTCCCCGTTGATNAGCTAACACAGTTAATACTTTGTACTAATCTTTGATTAAAACAAACATGTATAAAATTTAAAATAACACTGTCTAATCGTTTGCAATAGTCAAGATCATCCCAATTAAATCATTATCTTCACTAGCAATTTCTTGGGTTCCAATATTATCGGTAAGAGAGGGAGGTGTAGAGAGATCACATGTTCCATCTATGCATTTGGAACAATCTCACTTCTGCTTGTTCCTTCGGTATTTTCTACGTCTTGAGATTGTACTCCACTTTTCTCTTGATACTCCACTCCAGCTTCTTCCCTTGCAGCTTCAAAAGATTCTGTAACATTTGCAATTAATACCCATTCTAATAATTCACTAAAACTAACATTCAGTATATAATGAAAATTTTATCTAACCTTGATTGGCACAAGTTTGAATTCCAAATTTCTCTTTATATGACAGAGGTGTAGACAGATCATATGTTCCTTCTAAGCATTTGCATACAATCTCACCGACACTTGTTCCCAATAGACTTTCTAAATCCTCCTGAGATTGTAATCCACAACATTTACAAATTTTTTCTGTTACTCCTGTCTCTTTTGGATTTTCCTGGTCTTGACATTCTCCTACATCTTGAACTTCCACTCCATCAATAGATTCTACAAATATTTGTAATCACAAAAAAGTTTATATGTATTACGCTATTGAATATAAATTTCAATGAAAAAAAATTCAAAATCTATATCTAACCTTTCCCAATATCAGTGACGTTCTCAGTTTCATCATCTAGATGTGCATCTCTAAAATCGCTTTCATACTGAACTTCTGCATGCACATCCATATCATCACGTTCATCACCACCTGCATCTTTGTTAATTGTAACAGTAGGCTCTGTACCACGACAATGATCATCAACTCCATCTTTAGTAATTGGAACACTAGATTCTCTCTCTATGTTCCTTTCAGCAGGTTTCACATAAATCTTCAACAAAGTATCAAGCTTTCATCCTAGAGTTTTCTTTAAATCCTGAGAAAAAAACTAAGTTAGAAAGTTAAGGACAGGTAGTCCTAAACTTCAAGTTACAAGTAAAGAAGTTAAGGACAGGCAGTCCTTAACTTAGAGTAACAAGTTCAAAAGTTAAGGACATGCAGTCCTTAACTTTGAATTCCAAGTTAAAAAGTTAAGGACACTTGGTCCTGAATTTCAACTTTCAAATTGAAAAGTTAAGGACACTTCGTCCTGCACTTCAAGTTTCAAGCTCAAAAGTTCAGGACACTTGGTCCTAAACTTCAAGTTGTAAGTTCAAAAGTTAAGGACACTTGGTCCTAAACTTCAAGTTTTAAGTTCAAAAGTTAAGAACAGGCAGTCCTTAACTTATAGTTTTAAGTTCAAAAGATAAGGACACTTGGTCCTAAACTTCAACTATTAAGTTCAAAAGTTAAGGACAGGCAGTCCTTAACTTATAGTTTTAAGTTCAAAAGTTAAGGACACAATGTCCTGAACTTAGACTAACTGAAACTAATGATATTACCATGATTTCATTCTCAATCTTTTTTTCTGATACAACTATTTTCTGATTTATTCTAGTAACTTCAGCTTGCAGTTCCTTCTTAAAACTCTCTGATAATCTCTGAATCAAAAAACATAAAAACAAAAAAGTCTCGTAAGCAAAAAATAATCAAATAAAAAACTAATGCTATTCAAAGGCAGAAAACCTACTTTAACAATTTCCTTAAGCATGGCTTCATCAAATTGTGTGGAAGAAGGCATTGAGCTTTGATCTTGAGAAATTGGCTCTTCCACACTAAGAGGCTCTGTATCTTCTTGAACAGGAATAAATGGTGACACCTCGACCAACTTATACAACTATAATATAACAAAAAATAAACATAAGTTTTCAGAACTAAAACAAATAAACAAAAAAAATAGCTAGTAATTAGATTAACTTACATTTTCATTATGGAAGTATTTTTTACACAGAGAATCATACTGTGGAGATTTCATTTCCGAATAACACAACATCCGAGGATAACCAGATTCTTGGAAGTTCACAAATTGTTTTTCCTGGAAAATAGGAATTACTTCCATAATCCAAACACAAAAGGCAAAAGGAAAGCCAAGTATAGTGTAGCTATCCTTGTCTTTATCTTTGTCTTTCTCGTTCTCATTCTCATTCTCATTCGGCTTCAAACAACTCTTCAATGATTTTAATAAAGTTTCATAAGAAAGAGAGCCCCAGTTGAAAGAAGAGTAGAGTTCATCATCGTCTACAATTTTTATTATCTGCTCGGACACATTCCTATTCTTCCGCTTGCCCATCAAAACAGATTCAACAAAATAAATTGTTGCCAACTTCACAACATCATCATCGCTGCCTACAAATGATGCAGATGTACCATGTGGGTGACTAGTAATAAAATTAAACAAATCACCCAACTCAACTCTATCCTTTCCGGGGAAATAGACTTCGAAAGCCTATTCCCTTTTTCATGTAAACCTTTGACGTCCGATGAGGAATAACACTTCAAACCAGTAATTATATGAAATGCGTCATGTGTAAACTTAATTTCACGGTTAAAAACATTTAATGTCATCGAATCAGGGTCATTATTTACAATTTCTGAAAGCAATACGCAGTGAATAAGTTTACCACAGAACTTCACACTTTGTAATCGGAAGAAGTTTCCGAAAATACCATCCCTCAACTTTTTCCACTGCCTGTTTGACAAAAAACTTTTGATTGTTTCCTTGTACTGTTAATCTCCTTTCCAATAGACCAGAAAATTACGCCAAACATCAAACTCAAACATACGATCTCCTTCTATTATCACACTACAAAGAAGGAAAAAGAAAATAAAGATTAGGACTTACATTTAATTGGAGGGACTTGGTCCTTAACTTCAAGTTTCAAGTAAAAAAGTTAAGGACAAGCAGTCCTTAACTTAAAGTTTCAGGTTAAAAAGTTAAGGACAATAGGTCCTGAACTTCAAAGTTGGAGTTCAAAAGTTAAGGACACTTGGTCCTTAACTTCAAGTTTCAAGTTAAAAAGTTAAGGACAGGAAGTCATTAACTTATAGTTTCATGTTGAAAAGTTAAGGACACTTGGTCCTGAACTTCAAGTTTCAAGTTCAAAACTAATGGACACATGGTCCTTAACTTTGAATTCCAAGTTCAAAAGTTAAGGACACTTAGTCCTGAACTTTGACGTACAAGTTCAAAAGTTAAGAACACTTGGTCCTTAACTCAGAATTACAAGTTAAAGAGGTAAGAATAGGCAGTCCTTAACATATACTTTCAAGTTCAAAAAGTTAAGGACACTAGGTCCTTAACTTCAACTTTCAAGTTCCAAAGTTAAGGACACTTGGTCCTTAACTTCATGTTTCAAGTTAAAAAGTTAAGGACACTCAGTCCTTAACTTTGAGTTCCAAGTTCAAAAGTTAATGTTGTTTGGTCCTTATCTTTTATGAACACAGTTAACTAAAAATTAATAAACACAGTTAGCTTATGAATTCCTACGACTATTTTTATGAAATGTCCTTATATAATCAAACACATCTCACATTTCAATACCAAAAAGTTCTCAAAAACAGTGTCACAAAAATACGCGATAACAACAAACACATTTCACATTTCAACACAGACACTGAATCAACTTATAATGATTATTTTTTAAATTTCACACATACTTGACACATCATCGATCGCGATTACACATATACAAAAACAAAAATGCATAAAAGAAAAAAAAATTACCAGTCAATAGTTCGATGCAGAGAAGATTAACGACGAAGATGAAGAAGGAGAAAGATTATCTGCAGCTCGTTTGCATGCGAGGATGATACAGATGCTGAGAACACACGAAAGCCCTGAAATATTCGCTCTCTCTCAAATTTTCCCTCTTCTATAAAACAAGGGTTTGGGAATATAAGAATAGAAGAAAGGGTAAAACTGTCTTTTTCCTATTAGTAGTGGCTATTTTTTCTGAGCATTATAATTAGTGGATAAAAATTAAAGACTCCCTTAATTAGTGGCTACTACACGCCATTTTTACTCAAATATGCCACGCAAGCTTATCAAAAGTTTAAAGTTAAATGATCGGACTTGCTTCTTCAGACTCGCATGTGTTACGACAAGTTTTCTAATTGGGGGAAGAATGAAAGATTTAAATCTGACTCTTCAATGCCTCTCAGACAAAAAGGAAATGATAAACAGAAATATAGAACCAAGAAACTCTTCTTTTTGTAAAGCAATATTGAGCCCAATCAACAATTTTTTAGGCTTCATTTAGATACACATCCATCCAATTTTTGCGTAAAAATAGCATGGGCTAGCCAGTTTTCGGATTAGTCATTCAAAAATATTCAGCGTTTGCAAAATCATGGAAAAATAGCCACTATTTTGCTGCAACACGGAAAATTCCAGCATAATATACTGGAGATCGGTACACCTGTGTATGAACTTCCAGCATATTATGCTGGAACTCCAACACGCGGAAAGTTCCAGCATAATATACTGGATTGGAGCACCTGTGTATGAACTTCCAGCATATTATGCTGGACTGGTATATTATGCCGGAAGTCCAGTATATTATGCTGGAGTATTTTTCGAATTTTGAATGGTGTTTTCGTTCAGGTTTATCTTTACATGAAAAGTGGCTAAACTTCGATTACTTTTGAAGCTGTGACTATTTTTAAACAACCACTTGTAAATCTGGCTATTTTTGAATTTCATGCGGTTTTTGCAAAGTAGAACATTTCACTGGCCCAAAATCTTTTAGGAGAGGTACTTAACTCATGCAGTCATGCTACTGTTAAAATATCATGGTATAGCCAGTTTTCACACTGGTCAATGAAAAATAGCCAGCGTTTACCAAGTCAATGAAAAATAGCCACTATTTTGCTGCAACAGGGACCGGTCCAGTATAATATACGGGAGTTCTGGTGCATTTGTGTACGAACTCCAGCATATTATGCTGGACCGGTATACTTTGCTAACTCCTGTAAAATTTGCGGGAGACTGGAGCACCAGTGCTCCAAACTCCAGTATATTATACTGGACAATTATACTTGCTGGAACTCCCGCAAATTTAACTCCCGTAAAATTTGCGGGAGTTCCAGCATAATTATGCTTGAACTCCCGTAAAATTTGCGGGAGTTCCAGCATAGTTATCCTGGAACTCCCGTAAAATTTGCGGGCGTATTTTTCCGGATTTTGAACAGTGTTTTCTCTCAGATTTAAAGTGGCTAAATTTCGATGACTTTTGAAACTTGGCTATTTTTCAACGACCAGTGGTAAATCTAGCTATTTTTGAATTTCTCCCCATGCTACTAGTAGAAGAGAAGTCACTGAACAAGGCCTAGGCCCAAATATGTCCCAAACCAATCAATTAAGGGGTATTATTACCTTTAGCCCGCACCAGAAACTAATTATATCTAGCAGCCAAAAAGTGTATAAAATTTATATAATTTTTGTATATAACATACAAAATGTATATAAATATACAAATTTTATATATTGTTTTTGCTATTATTTTTACAGCGGCTATACAGTGTCATTTTTCCACCAATCAATTTAATTGATAAGTTGATTCCCTCCCCCAAAGGTTACACCTTCCATCCCTCAAAACTAAAGAGTAAAAAGGGTAGTAAATCTTCAATTGATCAGTCTTACTTCCAATAAATGCAAAATAGTCAAATCTGATAAATATTACACTGAAAAATTCTTTTACATAAACTTTTTTCAAGGTGAAATGTACAATTGACACTAAAAATCTACAAAACTTTAGCTATAACAATGAGGTGAGAGGTGGTGAAGTTGGCTCAGTACTGGAAAGAACATCTCATAATATTTTGCTACTTCAAAATACACTATTCAAAGGGAAAACTGTCACATAATAGATCCCATTATGAAGCATTTAGTTCAACAAACATGACATAACAAGCATTTCTTGCCTAAATGAATCTTCCAAAAACCTCTTCACAGAGGAACAGGAAAAAGGATACTGAGCTCAGCTTTTTTTACCTTAAAGCTAACTAAGTTAATCCTTCTCTAGAAAACCAACCCTCAGTCATTGCCCCAAGACTCAACACACAAGCAACTATTAGTACAAAGGTGGCTTGTATCAGCAGAGGCGAACGAGGATTTCAAGCTTATGGGTTCGGGATCCTAATCCTTTTAAGTTTCTGGGTTCTAAATTAATAATTTGTATACATTTAATGAATTTTTTAGACAAATACATGATTTGAACCAAAGATATTGGGTTATGCCAAATCTGTAGCCGACACTGTGGCTCCGCCTCTTGTATCAGGTCCTTGATTCAGTTTAAAGTAATGATACATATAAAGAACATACATACAGCGGGTTGTGTGAGATTTCCATCTGCAGTAGTTTATCGGACAAAGCATTTCATCACTATGTTGTGCTGCAATCTTTTATCCCTGAATAATCCCCAAAACAATCTACATGTTTGTTCAATCATTTTGCAATCCATAATAAACATAACCTACGAGTTCTGTCTCTATTAGAAAGTCTATCATCATTTCTTCATGGAAGACATATAGGATTTCTGTAAAATGATCCAACTAAAAAAGCAAGCCACTGCCACAGACACAATATGGAGTAAACGATCGGTTCCGGGGTTTTAGAATTCTAAATGGCAGCCCGATGCACTAAGCTCCCGCTATGCACGGGGTCCGGGGAAGGACCGGACCGCAAGGATTTATTGTACGCAGCCTTACCCTGCATTTCTGCAAGAGTCTGTTTCCACAGGCTTTAGAATTCTGTTGATCTTAAAGTACTCCATCACTATCATTGCATACATAGGCATATAGAAAGTAAAGAGGAAAATGCATAATCAGAAGAATTATGTGAGAGAAGTGAATTTATCCAGTTGAAGTATTCTTGATTGATCAGATGAGATGATATGATGGTGCCCAATACAAATAATAGCAATATACATGTGAAGGAAAAGTTGTAATATTGATCGATTAAAGAAAGAAAAACACTTCTCTTTCTCTTCTTCCTTACTGTTTTATCCATAATGGGTTATACTGATCATCTCAAAACTTCAACAGGATTTGATATCAGTTTGATTAGCTCAGTGATTTCTTAAGACTTCGAAGGATACTCCACATGAATGTCGAAATAATGAACAGTATTACACCGGTTATAATAGCGTACTTGAGTCCAAGATTCACCAACAAGTTTACCAGAAGTCCAGCCAAGACGACACCAACAAAGTTTGCTGAAACAGCAGACCAGAAAGGCATATCGAGGACAGAAGCTATGATGGCTCCTGTCCAAGCTCCGGTTCCAGGAAACGGAACTGCCACGAAGAGCATTAAACCGAGCCATTGAAACTCTTGTACTGGACCTGCCTTCTCTTTTGCCCTCTCAAACAACAAATCCAAAAGCTTTGATGCTGACTTGTTTGTTCCAGCAAGGAAAATTGCTAACTTCTTTAAGTAGAGCACGATAAAGGGGACAGGAACCATGTTCCTACAAAGCAAAGTGAAAACGAGTTACACTCCAAGAGCTTCCTTTCCCGCTCAAATAAGATTAACACGATCGCTGTAGCTTCTGAACTCTAACTAATGTAAAACAATAACTAATAGACTTCGATTATTACTTAGACTTTGTTAGATATGCATAAATGTAATAGAGTCCCTCACTCGTCAATTATAATATTTTGAACTGTATCTGACATATACTTAGATATCTATGATATTCATTAAGTCATTGGTAAATCTTCTTCTCGTTCATATTTCTCACGGACCACCTTCAAAAAAGATATTCTCCCAAATGCAACAAACAACTTGATTTTTTTTTAACAGCCAGCTTGATAACTGGAAAGGGTCAAAATCGGATTCAATTGTCAATTGGCCCTATGGAAAATATGATTGACTAACGATTCCGAGGAACTGGAGTTATATCTCTTTTACAGAATGAAGTACTCTCAAATCGCTACCTTTTGATCTCATATAAGATTACATAGAAACTAAGCTTATGAATTCTAAACTATCCAAAGAATATCATCAATCGACATCATTTTCACAGTATATGAAACTTCAACTAGCATTAGTTAACAATTGAATGCTTTTTGGTATAGACATTTCTATGTAACAATTGAAGTACCAACAGTAACATTCAAGTTACAGCACTATAACACTCCTTTTAACTGCAAGCAAAATCACTTCTAAGGATGAAATAGACATTCAATTCAAGGACTTAAAATCAGGACACTGAAGCCAATGTGCAATCTTTCTTCCAAAATGTAAAACTTACCCAAGAATAGATAAGACAGTCAATGCAATAGGTTTGAGTTGTAACCAATAACCAACAGGAATAGCCCCACGAAGCTCAATAACAGGAAGTGTAGCCAAAGCAAACACAACAGCTTCATCTGGCCAGCCTAAACTTCTCAAAGCAGTAGCAACTTTTACGCCAAAGCCCGAAGCCCGAATAGAGTCAGCAGCAGCAGTAACAGCTTTTGCATCCCCTGAAACTGCAAATAAACCAATAGATACAGAGGCCCATAACAACACCCAAAACAGGAATTTCAATGGTTTTTCCTCATTAGCCAGTAAAGACTCTTCCTTTTCAATTGTTTCAAGAACACTATCACAACAACAAGCTCTTTTTACCCTTTGAATATGACCCAAATGGTTGAAAGTTTGAAATATAGGAAAATTTTGATTCTTTAATTGAAATTCTCTCTTTTGAATATGACCCAGATGGTTAAAAGTTTGAAATATTGGAAAAGATTGAGTCTTTAAGTGAAATTGCCTGTTCTGATGCAAGAAAGATGGAATCTTGGGGAATGAGAAAGAAGGGTGAGAGGACTTCATATAAGAGAAAGGCAATAGCTGCGGAGAGTGGGATAAAGAAGTGGCCATTTTGGTGATGGAAAATGTACTGAAAAATGAGAGGCAGAGCTCACAGGTTTGAGCTTAGAACACTATTGAGGTGCATTTTCATGGTTAACAGGGAAGAGAATGAGAAGCTATTATGTAGAATTTGTGACTTAGGATTTATTGATTAGTAAGGAGAACTCGATTGCATTTTGGATTTGGTTTTTAGTAGGGTTTTTGGAGATTTGAGTAGATTTTTCATTTTGGGATGGCCGGGTAAAGCATAGGAAACTATGTTAGGGAGGAGCTAACGAGGTTTTTAATTTATGTACATTAATTGGTCAATTTTCATATACTAAACTATGAGATAATTGTATACGGTTAAAATCGGGTAATTGCATCGAGGGTAAGCCTCGTAATGGATCAGACCAGAGCACGAAGACAAGGTATCGAGTTCGAGAATCGAAGTGCATGTCGAGATCGAGACCAAATATGACAGACTTTGAAAGAAAGATAGTGATTTGTGAAATTTTTCTCCAATTGTATTCACTGTACACAATCCTATTTATACAAGTATTTCTGCATCTAAGATAAATGAAAAATGAAAAATAAACACTTGTACTATTCTTATTGCTAACATGTATAACCTCCCAACAGAATTTATTCTCCTACATGTGCTCATCATGTGTAGGAAGCTGCTATTATTTACCAACTCAGCAAAAACAAACGGTTGAGATTTATTCTTCATCAATTAGTCTTGTGCTGTGTGATGCTGACACGTGTAGGAATTTACCTACACATTTAGAGACATAAGGGTGAGGACATTACATAGTAATGTCCAAAGTCTTCAAGTCGAATCCAGGCTTCCACACTTCAACTTCTTCGCCGTCTCTTCTTCTTTTCATCCTTCTTCTGTGAATTGATGAGCTTTTTATCTTAAACATCCCCCCTCAAGTTGGAGGGGAGAGAATGGACCCCTAACTTGGTCAAAATGTGGCGGTGGGAAGCCCCAGATAAGGGTTTGGTGAATAGATCTGCTAGCCGATGCTCCGATAGAAGAAAGGAGAGGGAGATTAGCCCAGAAAGGAACTGCTGACGGACGAAATGGCAGTCCAGCTCGACGTTCTTAGTCCGTTCATGAAAAACGGGGTTGCGAGCAATGTGAATGGCGGCTTGGCTATCTGAGTGAACAGGGGCTGGAAAAGTGGGGGTGCTGATAGATCGGCAAGCAAACGGACTAACCAAGTGATTTCTACAGTCACCCTCCTCATAGACCTGTATTCCGCTTCTGCTGAGGATAAAGAAATGGAGATTTATTTCTTCGATTTCCAAGAGATTGGAGCACCACCAAGAGTGATAAAGAATCTACTTACTGAACGACGGGAATCTCTACACGCGCCCAATCGGTATCACAAAAGGCAATCAAATCAAAGGAAGGATCAGCAGATAAGAAGATCCCTTGGGAAGGATCCGTTCTCAGATATCTCAAGACACGCAAAGCCGCTGAAAATGTGAAGAACATGGTCTTTGCATGTACTGACTTAAACACAAGATAGCGAAACAAAGGTCTGGTATTGTGTTCGTTAGCTAGTTCAATTTACCGACTAAATGTCGATAAATAGTTGGATCCTCTAATGGTCAGATATCTCAAGACATGCAAAGCCGCTCAAAAAATGTGAAGAACATAGTCTTTGCATGTACTGACTTAAACACAAGACAGCAAAACAAAGGTCTGGTCTTGTGTTCGTTAGGTAGTTCAATTTACCAACTAAATGTCGATAAATAGTTGGATCCTCTAATGGTGTCCCTTGGTCTGCCTGTAGTTTGCAGTATGGATCCAGAGGAGAAGACACTGCTGCTCCTGAGCAATCAAAGTATCAAACTCCTGCAGCAATTCTAAGGTAAATTGTCTCTGACTGATGATGAAACCCTGCTTTTCCCATAAAATTTCCATCTCCCAAAAATAGTGTATATCACCTAAATGCTTGACTTTGCATCTTTCTGTTTATAGAATAGGGAATAATCATTGAGAGAACTGGAGTAGCCTTTGAAACTCAGAGCTCCGGCAAGCCTAGAATACCATTGTCATGACGCTTGCTTCAAACCATAGAGGGACCTACTTAATAGACAGATTTGATTAGGCTTAGGGGGAAGAAGTCCCGCAGGAAATCTCATGTACACTTCGTCCTGTAAGTCCCCATGTAAGAAAGCATTGTTAACATCTAATTGAGAGACTTTCCAACCTTTCTTTATAGCCACTGTTAAAAAATATCGGATGGTAGTCATTTTCACCACTGGTGAAAATGTTTCAAAATAGTTTATGCCTTCCCTTTGAATGTCCCCCCCCCCCCCCATTACTAACCTTGCTTTTAATCTCTCCACTATTCCATATTGTGTTTCACTTTATATACCCATTTGCAAGGCAAGGCTCTCTTTCCCTGTGGCAAGTTCAGAATGTCCCAAGTGTGATTAAGTTCAAGTGCCTCAATTTCAACTTCCATAGCTTTCCTCCAACCTGGATGTGTAGATGCTTGAGCATAACTATTTGGTTCTGAAATAGTAGACAATGTTTGAAGAACCTTTTGGCTGTTGAGTGAAAGAGCACCAAAAGAAAACACACTAGGCTTGGAGGGTTGAATGAAACAAGAAGAGGTAAGGTCAGAAAGAATGATAGTGTTGCAGACATAGTCATTCAAATATGTAGGCTTCTGAGTAATCTTTTCTGACATTCTGATTGGAGTAGATGGAGCGGGAATAGGACTCTTAGACAAACTTGGAACTACAGAATGAAAAGGAGACTTTCTATCAGTAGAGAATGGAATAGCACTAGTGTGTGAATTGGTTCTAGGCATAGTGTTAGGAGTAGCAGGAGAGTCTGAGTGATTTGTGTTGGGTGGCTGAGTGAAAGTAGTAGGTGGTTCTATTGTAGAATCAACAGGCACATTGTCTGTTGAATCTGCTTGGGCTGCAGGGGCTGGAAAGAAAGGAAAAGCAAATGGTGAGACTGATGTGATGAAGGGAAAACAATGCTCATGAAACTTGATATCTCTAGAAACAAAAACTTTCTTGCTGTCTATATCCAAAACTTTATACCCCTTTTGATTGTGAGGGTAACCTAGAAACACACAACTCTTAGCTCTTGGTTCAAACTTCCCTCTATTGTGAGCTAGAGTGGAAGCATAACATAAGCATCCAAAAGATCTTAGACAGTCATACTTGGGTGGCTTCTTAAACAGTACTTCATATGGTGTCTTCCCTTTCAGAACTTTTGAAGGAAATCTATTTATTAGATATGTGGCAGTCAATATACATTCTCCCCAATATTGAATAGGGACTCTTGATTGAAATAATAAACCCCTTTCAATGTCTAAAAGATGTCTATATTTCCTCTCCACAACACCGTTTTGTTGTGGAGTAGCTACACAAGATGTTTCGTGTTGTATACCCTGTGAATGCAGAAATGTAGATTCTTGTGTCCCCTTCCCCAATTCCAAAGCATTGTCAGATCTTAGCTTCTTTACCTTCTTGTTAAATTGTCTCTCTACCATAGTAAGAAAAGACTTCAAAACTGAAAATGCATTACTTTTAGTACTCAAGAGGAAGGTCCAGGTTGCTCTACTGAAATAATCTACTATGGTTAAAAAGTACTTGTATCCATTGTATGTACTAGTCCTAAAAGGTTCCCAAGTATCTATATGAATAAGATCAAATATGCTTGAAGATCTGATTTGACTAATTGGGAAAGGTAGCCTAGTTTGCCTGGCTTGAGGACATACATCACACACATAATCAAAATTTAAAGGAAAATGAATGAAACTGAGATTTTCCATTGCTGCAAAGGGCAAGTGCCCCAATCTGACATGTCATTCTCTTACATTAGATATAGCATTAGCAAAAACAGGTGCTGAAAAAGAAACACTAGTAGAAAACATACTGGAATTACTTCCCTTTGTAATTGAAACTACATTTTGTTTGAACAAGATCCTAGACTCTACACTACTAGGCTGGAGCAGGTATAGACCATCCCTCACTTCACCAAAAGCTTGTCCCCTCCTCATTCAGGGGACCTGCAATAGACATTTGTTGGAAGTCAGATTGATAGAACAACTGAATTGGCTACATAACTTATGAACTGATAATAAGTTATATTTGAAAGAAGGGACATGTAGAACCCTTTCCAGAATCATATCCGGTTGAATGCTTACCCTTCCTATATGTGTTACAAACAATTGATGAGTTAGGCAAACTTATGTGCAAAGGTATAGGCAATGGACTGAGTTCTAAGAATGTTTGAGTCAAAACACATGTGCTCAGAGGCACCTGAGTCAATAATCCAGGTGTTAGTGTTAAAAACAGCTAGGCATGTTCCAGAGTATTTAAGAATGGTACCAGCTACTGCATTAGCATTGATCTCTGTTCCTGCATTTCCTCCATTTCCAATCTGCACTTGCTTGATTATGTTTACTAGCTCAGAGACTTGTTCTTTGCTGAAAAAATGATTCTGATTGCTTGAATTTCCTTCAATGCATCCATTTGTTTGTCCATCAGTTTCTGTTGTTGGAACCAATGCATTGGACTTCACTGCTCCTTGAGAGATGTGTGACCTGGTAAATTGGAAATCATGGAAACCCATCGAGCCTGTAGCAGTCTGCCCTGGCATGGCATGTCCTCATGCAGTGAGAACATGTAACATTTGGGTTGTACCTAGTCTTCTTTGCCTTGAATTTTTGCTGCGTGTTCCCTTGCTTCTGTTGTGGATTCCAATTTCTTTGGATCTGATTGTTTCTCTGGGGTGTTTTGTTCTGTGTTCCTACCATGAATAATGCAGCATCAGTGGGGGTATGAAGGATTTATGTATATTTCCCTTTGGCTCTCATCCTGCAACAGTAGAGAATAGGATTGATCAATACCAGGGAGTGGACTCATCATGAATATGTTTCCTCTTGATTGAGCATAAACATCATTCAATCCCATAAGGAATTAAATAACTCTTTGATATTCCATGAACTTTGCAATTTTCTTCTTTCCATCACATGTACAATCACAAGTGCACCCCAGATGTGAGTTGAGAGAATCCAACTCATCCCAAAGTCTTTTTAGAGTTGTGAAATACCCTGCTATGCTGCTATTTCCTTGAGCTAACTTTGAGATCTCCTTCTATAGGTGATAGAGCTTTGCTCCACTCGATTGGCCAAACCTGGCTCAAGGCTGATCCAGAGATCCTTTGCAGTTCCAGAATAAATCACACTGTCTCTTATCTCCTTGGTGAGTGAATTCAGCAACCAAGAGGTCACCATGTCGTTGCACCTGCTCCATTGTGAGTGTTCTGTAGCATTCAAAGCTGGTTCACCACAAGATCCATTGATAAAACCAAGCTTGTTCCTGGCTGAAATTGCAATTAGTACAGATCTTCTCCACCCTGGAAAGCCTCTTCCATCAAATGGTGTGCTAACTAAAGACATCCCTGGAGCATCAGAAGAATGTAGATAGTAAGGGTGATTGGAATCAGGGATGCTCCAAATGCTGGTAGATCCAGTGGCAGTGAGAGTAGGTGTTACTTCTGTTCCTGTAATTGCTGAAGAACAGATGTGAAGATGAGAGTGATGATTGAATTTTGAGAGAAAATTATGAATGGATCGAGCTACTGGTGCTCTAATACCATGAAAGAAAGACAGAGTGATTTGTGAAATTTTTCTCCAATTGTATTCCTGTACACAACCCTATTTATACAAGTATTTCTACATGTAAGATAAATGAAAAATGAAAGAATATTCCTATACACTTGTACTATTCTTATTGCTTACATGTATAACCTCCTAACAGAATTTTATTCTCCTACATTTACTCATCATATGTAGGAAGCTTCTATTATTTACCAACTCAGCAAAAACAAACGGTTGAGATCTATTCTTCATCAACTAGTCTTGTGTTGTGTGATGCTGACACGTGTAGGAATTTACCTACACATTTAGAAACATAAGGGTGAGGATAGTAAAGTCCGAAGTCTCTAAGTCGAACCCAGGCTTCCACACTTCGACTTCTTCGTTCGTTCTTCTTCTTCATCCTTCTTCTGTAAATCATCCTTCTTCTGTGAATTGATGAGCTTTTTTTATCTTCAATAGACTTCGAGCAAAGCGCGATAACGGAAAAGCGAGATATCCGTAACTGGTTGAAGATCACGGCGGAAATCCCAGAACAGATCAAATCAAGGGCGATCGTTTAGGCTAATCATGGAATTTACTTCCGTATTTAGAATTGTACCATAGATAGGATTCCTCTACTATATAAAGAGGGTTCTAATCATTTTTTAAATACCTTACATTCACGCAGATCAAAGCAATACAATATTCTCTCTTTAATTCATACTCTCTTGAACATCAGCTTGTTACATTTTAACTGTTCTTGCACAACTAGCTCGGGGTATTCAAGCTCGAGGGCTGAATTCTGTTCAAACGCTGGTTCACCTTTTATTATTGTTAATTTCTATCATTACTCTTTGCATTTATCAATTGTTATTAGGTGAAATCACGTATCCTTAAAACCACATTATAAGTTTAATTGTTATCCGATTTTAAGGGTAAACAGTTTGGCACCCACCGTGGGGCTAAGGATAATAGTGATTGCCTGGTATTAATTGTCGTAACACACACTACTTTACGCTTGTTCTTGTGACTATTTTTTATTTCAGGATCAACATGTCTAACTCGCAAGCAGTACCCAGTCACGCCGATAACGGCCTCGATTTTCATGGAGAAAACGGTAATGTAGCCGCCCCAGGGATCGAAGTGCCTCAAGCTGGCCACGAGGGAGTACTGACCGCAGACCCTGTCGATGTTAGTTTGCACGTCTCCTAAATGCAAATATGGGCGTCGACCCTGGTTCGATCAGAACGCATAGAGCGGTGAAGAGGGCGGAACTAGCCTTCGAATGATATTCGAAATGTTGCAAACTCAACAAGCTACAATAGCACAACTCTAAAATCAGAATCGAGCACCAAGCAGAATCGAGCTTGAAACATCGCAAGAGGTTGTTCATAGAGTCGAGCTTGTACCGGAGAAATCGAATGCCAATGAATCGGAGACTGATCCCGCCATTATGAAGATGCTTGACCAAACACCGGGAGCACCCCTGATCCTAAAGGGTTTGGATTCGAAGAAGTTCGTGGGGAAGCCTTTCCCTCAAAGTGCGGCTTCGAAGCCCATTCCTAAGAAATTCCGTATGCCAGACATCCCCAAATACAATGGACCACCGATCCTAATGAGCACGTCACTTCTTACACATGCAGAATAAAGGGAAATGACTTAGAAGATGATGAGATTGAATCTGTTCTATTGAAGAAATTTGGAGAAACTTTATCGAAGGGTGCCATGATATGGTATCATAACTTACCACCCAACTCTATTGATTCGTTTTCTATGCTCGCAGATTCATTTGTGAAAGCCCACGCCAGAGCCATTAAAGTTGCAACAAGGAAATCGGACCTCTTCAAAGTAAGACAAAAGGATAACGAGATGCTCAGGGAAATTGTATCTCAGTTCCAGACAGCGCGAATGGATTTTCCTTCAGTCACCGACGACTGAGATGTTCAAGCTTTTACGCAAGGTCTCAACACTCGGAGCTCCATAGCTTCACAATAGTTGAAGCAAAATTTGATCGAATATCCAACTATCACTTGGGCCGATGTACACAATTGGTATCAATTGAAGATTAGGGTCGAAGATGATCAACTATGAACTCTAGTTGGTTCGATTTATCCCAACAGGTCCATGGACAGAGTTAAAAAGGACGTCGATCGGGAACCACGAGCGAATAAAGATAGATACCAGCCATACAGTGGAGATTGGAGAAATAACGAGCCTGGACGCAACCCCATACGGAATGATAGAAGGAATAATCAAGGACAGAGTTCCCAGGGGCTTATGAGCAGAAGTGGTTTCGATAGGGATTCCGAGCCTAAAGAGGCACCTCGACTGTCAGAATACAACTTCAGCATCGATGTAGCCCAGACCCTTACAGACCGATCCAGCTCAAAGGAACCCTTATCAAATGTGTAAATACCATGGTACCCATGGTCATAAAACTGAAGACTGCAAATAGTTGAGGGAGGAGGTAGCCCGTCTATTCAATGAGGGTCACCTTCGAGAATTTTTAAGTGATCGGGCTAAGAACCACTTCAAAAATAGAGATTTGAACAGGCAGAACGAGCAGGAAGAGCCACAACACGTAACTCACATGATCGTTGGTAGGGTCGATATCCCTCAAGAACCGGTATTCAAACACACCAAAGTGACAATCACAAGGGAGAAGAGAACTCGGGACTACTTAGCAGAAAAATTTCAATGACGAGGACGCAGAAGGGATCAAACAACCACACAACGACGCACTGGTAATATCTATACTTATGAATAAAATTCAAGTTAAACGTGTGTTGATTGATCCGGGTAGCTCGGAAAACATTATTCGATCAAGGGTCGTAGAGCAACTCGGCCTCCAAGATCAAATCGTGCCCGTAGCTCAGGTACTTAAAGGCTTCAATATGGATAGTGAAACCACCAAAGGGGAAATCATTCTGCCAGTAAATGTGGCCGGAACCATCCAAGAAACAAAATTCCACGTGATCGAGGGAGACATGAGATACAACGCGCTACTTGGAAAACCTTGGATTCATAATATGAGAACAGTACCCTCGACGCTTCGTCAAGTCTTGAAATTCCCAACATTGAAAGGAATCAAAACGGTGTATGGTGAACAAACCATCGCCAAAGAAATGTTTGCAATTGATGAGGTAATACAAGTATCGACGTTATCGTCAACAAAGGGATCGGAGTCGAAGGAGGTCAAATAGCAACCACAGTCACCGGCCTCGGCCCGATCAGATGAGCAGGAAACCTTCGAGGATGATGATTATATGATACCTCGAACCTTCATAATCCTCGATGATTCCTATGCAATCAAGTTGACGGTCAAAGAGCTGAAATAAATCATACTAATCGAGCATCTGCCCGATCGAAAGGTATACCTGGGCACGGGGTTAACTCCCGAGCTCAGGAAAAAACTCGTTCAATTCCTTTTAAATAACATGGATTGTTTTGCTTGGTCCCACCTAGATATGACAGGGATCCCAGCGGAGATCACTACGTATCGACTGAGCTTGGACCCGAAGTTCCACCCGGTGAAACAAAAAATAAGACCTCAGTTCGAGGTAAAACATGCATTCATTAAGGACCAGGTAACATAACTTCTCAATATAGGATCCATTCGGGAGGTAAAATATCCCGAATGGTTAGCAAACGTAGTTGTAGTCCCTAAAAAGGAAAACAAACTTAGAATGTGCGTAGACTATAAAGATTTATACAAGGTATGCCCTAAAGATTCTTTTCCTTTGCCGAATATTCAATCGCATGATCGATGCCACGGCCGGCCACTAGATCCTTAGTTTTCTCGATGCCTACTCCGGGTACAATCAAATACAGATGAACCCAGAGGATCAGGAAAAGACTTCGTTCATCACCAAGTACGACACCTATTGCAATAATGTAATGTTGTTTGGACTAAAAAATGCTGGTGCTACTTATCAACGCCTAGTAAATCGAATGTTCCAAGAGCAAATAGGTAAATCAATGGAGGTTTATATTGACAATATGCTAGTTAAGTCCCTGCGAGTAGAGGACCATTTGAAATATTTACAGGAGACACTCGACATATTGAGAAAGTATAAAATGAAGCTTAACCCGGAGAAATGTGTATTTGGGGTCGGCTCGGGCAAGTTCCTCGGCTTTATGGTGTCAAATCGGGAGATCGAAATCAACCCCGATAAAATCAAGGCAATCGAAGACATCACAATTGTTGACAATGTCAAGGTTGTACAAAGGTTAACAGGACGTATAGCCGCCATAGGTTGATTTATTTCAAGGTCCTCAGATAGGAGCCACCGGTTCTTCTCACTACTTAAGAAAAAGAGCAATTTCGCATGGACCCCGGAATGCTAACAGGCTTTGGAGGAACTTTTATACTTAGTGGTCTCGGAGATAGCGGTAAGTGGGGTCTTAGTTAGAGAAGAACAAGGTACACAATTTCCTGTTTATTATGTTAGTCGGACCTTACGTGAAGCCGAGACCCGATACCCACACTTAGAAAAATTAGCGCTTGCTTTAATAAGCGCCTATAGGAAATTAAAACTGTATTTTCAATGTCACCCAATTTGTGTTGTAACCACCTACCCCCTTTGCAACATTTTTCACAAGCCCGAACTCTCGGGCCGATTGGCCAAATGGGTCGTCGAGATTAGCGGGTACGATATCGAGTATCAACCCCGAACGGCCATCAAGTCTCAAATCTTGGCTGACTTCATGGCCAACTTCACGCCAGCCCTCATACCCGAGGTTGAAAATGAACTATTATTAAAATTGGGTACATCATCGGGGGTGTCGACCCTCTTCACGGACGGAGCTTCGAACGTGAAGGGGTCCGGGCTAGACATCATTTTAAAGCCACCCACAGGAAATACAATCAGACAGTCTATCAAAACTTCGAAATTGACTAACAATGAGGCCGAGTATGAGGCCATGATTGCAGGTCTCGAGCTAGCTAAGAGCTTGGGAGCGGAGGTCATCAAGGCCAAATCTGACTCCAACTTGTGGTAAATCAAGTCAACAGAACTTTCGAGGTTCGGGAAGATCAAATGCAGAGGTACTTAGACAAATTACAGGTGTCTCTTCATCAATTCAAGGAATGGACGCCACAACACGCACCTCGAGAACAAAATAGCGAGGCTGGTGCACTTGCAAATTTGGGGTCGTCGATCGAAGATGATGAGCTTAGCTCGGGGACTGTCGTACAACTTTCGAGGTCAGTGATCGAAGAAGGACACACTGAGATAAACTCCACAAGTCTAACCTGGTATTGGAGGAATAAGTACATCGAATACCTAAAGAACGGGAAGCTTTTATCGGATCCTAAAGAATCAAGGACTCAACGCACTAAGGCCGCACGGTTCACTTTGGCCGAAGATGGAACACTATATAGGAGAACATTTGATGGACCATTTGCAAAATGTTTGGGACCAGGAGACACCGACTATGTTCTACGAGAAATTCACGAGGGCACTTGCGGAAACCATTCCGGTGCCGAGTCAGTGGTTCACAAAGTCATCAGAGCAGGATACTATTAGGTCGATACGGAAAAAGACACTAAAGAATTTGGTCGAAAATGCAACAAATGACAAAGGTATGCGCCGATGATCCACCAGCTCGGAGAGCAACCCCACTCAGTACTATCCCCATGGCCGTTCACGAAATGAGGGATGGATATCGTCGGCCCCCTACCATCAGCCCCGGGTAAAACTAAATTCATTTTGTTTATGACTGATTATTTTACTAAGTGGTTTGAAGCACAGGCCTTCGAGAAAATCAGAGAAAACGAAGTCATAGACTTCATCTGGGACCATATTATATGCCGATTCGGAATGCCTGCCGAGATCGTATGCGATAATGGAAAACAATTTGTTGGCAGAAAAGTGACAAAGTTTTCCGAAGATCACAAATAAAAAGGATCCTGTCAACGTCGTATCATCCTAGTGGGAACGGACAGGCCAAATCAACAAACAAGACCGTCATCCAAAATCTGAATAAAATATTGAACGAAGCCAAAGGAAAATGGAGAGAAATATTGCACGAGGTCCTTTGGGAATATCTAGCAACGTCGAAATCCAGTACGGGGGCAACACCATTCTCTTTAGTCTATGGTGTCAAAGCTCTGATCCTAGTCAAAGTCGGGGAACCTAGCTTCAGGTTTCGGTAACGGATGAGTCGAATCACGAGGCTATAAATACGAGCCTCAAATTGCTAGATGAAAGACATGAAGCCGCCCTCGTTTGAATGGCTGCACAGAAATAGCGGATCGAAAAGTACTACAATCGAAGAGCCGATCTTCAATACTTTAAAATGGGGGACTTAGTTCTGAGAAAGGTCACACTCAATACTCAAGACCCAAACGAAGGAAAACTTGGCCCGAATTGAGAAGGACCATACCAGGTCCTCGATATCATCGGAAAAGGATCCTACAAACTTGGCACAATGGATGGCGAGCAATTACCAAACAACTGGAACGTATCGCTCCTCAAAAGGTATTACTGCTAAGGTACAACCTTCTCCATTTTCCTTTATATTTTATACTAACCAATTGCATGTGTTTGATCGCAGGCATCGAGGAATTCTTCAACACAAAAATCCTAAGGTTTGAAAGCACGCGTTTCACTCATTTTCCCTTTGACCGGGTTTTATCCCAAATGGGTTTTTCCGGCGAGGTTTTTAACGAGGCAACCATTATTTGTGCTACCTTGTGGCGATTCAACAGTATCCGAGGCTTCTTTACAATTAACCTCGAATGCTGGGGGGCATCACCTTCGGATGTTAACTTTGTTACAAGGAAGGTACTTCGTGTCAACAGGGTCTCGATAGGTAAAACTTTGTAAGGGCCAAACGGTCAAACAAACAGTGCCTATGTAGATTACTCGAGCCCTAACGAAAAACATGTACGCATGTACAATCTATTGAGAGAAGTATTTTTCCTTGCCAAATATATCATGCCTTAGAGAAAATTTTACTTTACAATTTCTTACTTTTGGTCTGTTGTGGAAACAGGCTTAATGGTCGATCACAACTGAAGTTCGAACAACTTACCCCGTACTCGGGGACTGCCATCCAAAAAATCCATGTAGTCAAACTACTAAAATCTCGAGATCACATGACCTTAAAAAGGCAACCCTCATTTTTGTAGGCCACGGCCACCCTACTCGGGGACTGACACTTCGAACAAGTTCGAAGTATAATTGAGAAACAAGCCCAAGAGGCGAATCTCAAATTAAAGGCTACGGCCAAACTAACACGGTTCGGAGACGTCCGAATTCTGTAATAAGACAGGCCTTCTAATATTTTTCAAAACCCGTTAAAAAGGCTACCCTCGGTAAAATTACAAAGGGTTCGGATAACATCAACCCTCAAAAACCTTAAGAGGTACCAAATTGTTCGAACTCTCGAACAAACTTATGCTAAGTCATAACAAAGTAAAGGGTTTCGATAACACTAACCCTCAAAGATCCTAATGGGTACAGATTTATCCCGTGCTAAGGCATAACAAATTTTTATGTGATTAACTTTTTAAGCCGAAAAGGGAGAAAAGACATTCTTTCTGAGGCCATATCGGCCTAATTCAGCAGCCTAAGGGCCATTTTATTTTTGAGTTCGAGAAGTCATCCTCACTCAACTAAAACCTAAGGGTCATCCTACTTCGAGTTCGAGAAAATACTCGCTTGATTATAAAGACTACACTAGTCCGGCTTCGATCAAATTGCCCAAGCCTCATAACTATGAAAACTTTCAAGACATGGTTAAAATAGAATTTGTACGAGGCGGAAATTTAAACAAAGACAAATCAAAGAGAAAAGTGATCTTTTATATATGAAAAATATTTACATGGATCTGTTAGGATCCTACACAAAAATTTTGAAAAAGAAAAAATTCTAAGTGCCAAATTTTCCTCGGGAGCTACACTTTCGCCATCGGAATCCCCTCCGCTCTCGGATCCATTCACGCTCCCGGAATCATCATCATCGGAAGAAAGCAACGCTTTGGCTCCAGCCTTGAGTTCTTTCCCGTTCTCGATCTCGACAGCAAGGTTAAAGCCACGAGCATGAATCTCCTCAAGAGTCTCTCTTCGAGACTGGTACTTGGCGTGCTAGGCAGCACAGTATGCTCGAGTCTGAGCGATATCAGCAACTTCCTTTGCTCGAGCTTGAGCAGTTTCAGCATCTGCTCGGTAGACGGCCACGATCGCCTCCGCGTCAGCCTTTACTTTTTCTGCCTCAGATGTAGCTTTTGCAAGTTCGGTGGTCAACCGAGCCTCGAGCTCCTCAATTTTCTTAGCTTGGGTTGAGATTTCTGCTTTTATGCTTTGGAGTTGACGTTTGGCCAATGACAGTTCGGCTCGAGTAGCATCTTTCTCCGAGGCAAGGCGGTCCATGTTTTTTTTCCACCCCAAAGTCTCTGCCGTCATCATATTGGCCTCCTCACTGAGTTGTTCGATATTTTTGGCCTACTGTTGAACTTGAAGGATCGAAGTATTAGTCATCGTCCCCGAATTGATACATTGAACTTCTAAAAAATTTCATTACCTGCTTAATCAGGTGGTCTGCTCTTTATGAGCTGTGGCCAATTCGGCTCGGAGGTCCTTGATCTCCTCTTCTTTTTGCCGCTGAAAAAGTTTGAGGGCATTTCTCTCCTCCGTGAGCCTTTGAAGATCGGCCTCACATTGGCTCAGCTCTACCCGAGATTTAGAAAATGCATTCGAATGAAGTGTCAATGCCTATGTAGAAAGAAAGGAAATTAGGCAAGAAGAAATAAATACAAGTGTAATATTATTAAGTAGAGCTGAGACCTACCCGGCTCAGAAGTCGTTGAGCCTCATCAAAGAGACTTGATGCCTTACTCACGTCGTGAGCTCTTTCCACATTGGGGGTCCCCATGGCCTGGGCTTCCTGAATTTTCCCCTCAAAAAATGTAGGGAGGATCGAGGAATTGCCAATTTCTATTGCCCCAAGCAAGTCAGTTGGGGCGATCTCTTTATTTTGAAGGGCCTCGCAGCCAGCCCCTTCAGGCATATCCTCCGATTGCTTATTTCGGCGAGAGGCATCTTCAGCCTCCGATGACTCGGGAACTTTGCTCGGGCCCTCTTCCGAGATCTCCTCGGTTCGGGGTTGAATTTCTTCGACCCTCACTAGCTAAGCGACCTTTGGGGCTTCGATGCTCCTCTTCGTTCGGGCCACCAGCTCGAAGCGATCATTTTTGTTTTCCTCTTCTTGTCTCTTAGTTGCTGAACTACATTCGCAGGCAGAACGGCGATATCTTTCTTCGACTTACGAGCCTTAATTTTCTTAGGCTATGGAGTCTCGGAGGTCGAGACCCTTTTTCTCTTCTTATCCTTCACCGGCTTCGAGGCCGGGGGCGAAACCTCCTCCTCCCCAGACGGGGGCCTCATGACTGCATTTTCTCCAAGGCCTGTATGAAAGGAAATCAAGTGAGTATGAAAAGAAACATTTAAGAAAAGATCATCTAATACGTGATTAGAGGCTTACCATGATTTTTGGCCTCCCATCGGCCCCTTGCCAAATCACGCCATGAGCGCTCAGCGTACGAAGAAGTCGAAGCCAATTTTCGAGCCCAGATCTCGAGGTTAGGAATTGCATCGGGCATCTAAGAGATCGCTACATCATAGAAAGGGATGTCAATGAGAAGAAGCAAAGGAATTAAAACAATTGATGGAAGCTATAAGTGGGATTGTACTTACGCTTCATATTCCATTCCTCGGGAAATGGCATCTTCTCGGCCAGGATTAGGTCGGAAGTCTTCACTCGAACAAACCGCCACATCCATCCTTGGTCCTTGTACTCGTCTATGCTCGAGAACAACACCTTGGTAGCTCGATGCTGAAGCCTCATTAACCTACCTCGATAGAGACGGGGGCTATACAACCTGATAAGATGGTCGAGGGTGAAAGATATTCCTTCGACCTTGCTCGCGAAGAATCGGAGCAGAATGATAATCCGCCAAAAGGAGGGATGAATCTGACCTAGGGTTATCTAGTATATGCGGCAAAAATCGATAATGACGGGATCGATAGGGCCCAGCGTGAAAGGGCAACTGTAAACACTCAGAAACCCTTTCACATGGGTGGTGATGTCTTATTCGGTGGCCAGAATCACCACCTCTTTATCTTCCCAATAGCAGTCTTTCTTTACCTGCTCGAGGTCACTCTCAGTTATCGAGCATATATATCTCGACATAATCTCACACCAACAGGGACCAACGAAGTCTTCTCGACTTTGAAGTCGGAATCAAGGACACACCCCTTCTCGGGAACGCACTCCTCAGGGCGTGGCTCCACCATTGTTTTATCGACGGCCGGCTTAGATGAGGAAGCTTTTTCCTTCTGCGGAACGTTTTTAGATGTTTTGTCCATTTCTATCTTTATGAACAAAGGGAAATGGAGATGTTTGTTGTTTGAAAAAAGAAAGAGTTAATGATCAAACTTGGAAGATTTACAGATGAAAAACTTGAAGATTTGCAGATAAACTTGAAGAACTCAAAAAGGATTTTGAAGATTAGTACAAGAAAAATACAAAGTAAAGTTTGAGGAAGTGAGAAGAAGACCTATTTAAGGGATTCATGGTGACGGTTCAAAGGCACTGGTGGCCGACCGCCAATTGACGCTCATTAATGATTTAGGGAACTGTACCGACAGGACGTTTCGGTCACTTCCGTCACTTAAGTCACAAGGATGATATCATCGAGGTACAAAATCGAAGGCTCAATTCGTTTCTTCTCATTACATTCCAAGAAATGAGGGGACTATCTGTATGCGGTTAAAACTAGGCCTACCCGTTTTTACTATTTGATCGAGATCAGGGAGTTGCATCGAGGGTCAGCCTCGACCTGAGCACGAAGACAAGGTATCGAGTTCGAGAATTGAGGTGCCTGTCGAGATCGAGGCCAGCAACGATCGAGATCAAATATGATATACTTCGAGCAAAGTGCGATAACGGAAAAGCGAGATATTCCTAACCGGTCGAAGATCACGGCGTAAATTCCGGAACAGATCAAATCAAGGGCGATTGTTTAGGCTAATCATGGAATTTACTTCCGTAATTAGAATTGTACCATAGATAGGATTTCTCTACTATATAAAGAGGTTTCCAATCATTTTGTAAACACCTTACATTCACGCAGATCAAAGCAATACAATATTCTCTCTTTAATTCATACTCTCTTGTTCATCAGATTGTTACATTTTAACAGTTCTTGCACAACTAGCTCGAGGGTATTTAAGCTCGAGGGCTCAATTTTGTTCAATAACTGGTTTACATTATATTATTGTTAATTTCTATCATTACTCTTTGCATTTTGTATAGGTCGAAATCAGGTATGCCGGATTCCGTGGGCTCGAGGGTCACTTTGAGAACGAGTTCGAAATGGACCAGGCGCGAGCCCGATGGCGAAGTACTAGATTCGAAGATCAGAGTGCTCGATGAACACCGAGGCCACACATGACCGACCTCGAGATAATACCGTTATGGTTTCATAACGGAAAGAGCGGGATTCCCACAGTGGCCCTAAAATCACGGCGTATATTCCGGAACAGATTTGTACTAGGCGGTTAGACAGCTGTATAATAAGATTCCTTACTATAATTGGAAGTGTAACTTATTTAGGATTCCCCTACTATATAAAGGGTACCCCAATCATTTGTAACGCATGAATCATTGAGAAGAGAATATACACATTTCACTTTCTTGTTTATTGTTCATCTGACTTGCCGTATTATTTTATTGTTCCTATCCACCTACCTTGAGGTCGCAATTGTTCGAGGTCGAGGTCTGCTTATACGTTGGTTTGACTTACTTTACTCTTTCATTTATACATTAGATTCCTTGTTTATCAATTAGTATTGGACTATATCACGTATCATTAAAACCACAATACAAGTTTAATTATTACTCAGATTTTAAGGTAAACAGTTTGGCGCCCACCGTGGGGCTAAGGATAATAGTGATTGTTTCAGTACATGGCGATGACGGTCTTGGACTTCACGGGGAAAATGATAATGTAGCTGCTCCATAAGCTGGTGTACCACTAATTAACCCCAGGGAAGTGCCAATTGCAGAACCAGTTGATGTTAGTTCACACATTGCTCTGAACGCGGACTTAGGCGCGGACCCCGGAGGAAGTGTACGCAGGGAAGTCCGATCTGGGGGCCAAGGAACACAGGGTGTAGGAGACGGGGTAGTCTCCAGGAAATATTCAAAATACTACAAGCTTAGCAGGTTGTTATCGCTAACCTTCAAAGTCAACACAAAACTTCGAGTGTGGTCGAACCAGAAATCATTTGCCGTACTGAGCCGGTGCTAGAAAGGTCGAACAGTAATGGATCGGGGACTGATCTCGCAATTATGAAGATGCTCGAGGAGCTCACCAAGAGAATCGAGTCAGGAGAGAAAAAAATCGAAGATAACGAAAAGAAAGTGGAAACATACAACTCCCGTGTTGATCAAATACCGGGGGCGCCCCCGATCTTAAAAGGTTTGGATGCAAAGAAGTTCGTGCAAAAGCCATTTCTTCAGAGTGCGGCCCCGAAGCCTATTCCTAAGAAATTTCGTATGCCGGGTATACCTAAGTACAACGGGCCAAGCGATCCTAATGAACATATCACTTCATACACATGAGGGATAAAAGGAAACGACGTAAATGATGATGAGATCGAGTCGGTTTTGTTGAAAAAAATTGGCGAAACTCTGTTAAAGGGAGCAATGATTCAGTATCATAACTTGCCACTGAATTCCATCGATTCGTTTATTGTGTTAGCAGACGCCTTCGTGAAGGCACACGCCGGGGCGATAAAGGTCGCAACAAGGAAATCGGACGTTTTTAAGATAAGACAGAGAGGTGATGAAATGCTAAGGGAGTTTGTATCCCGATTTCAAATGGAGCGAATGGAGATCATTGGGCCATTCAAGCTTTCACCTAGGGATTGAACGAGCGGAGTTCGATAGCGTCACAGTAGTTGAAGCAAAATTTGATCGAGTATCCAGTTGTAACTTGGGCGGATGTGCATAATCATTATCAATCGAAGATCAGCGTCGAGGACGACCAGCTAGGAGACCCCTCAGGTTCAGTTCATCCAAACAAATTGGCAATTAAAGCTTCGAGGGATACCGACAGGGAACCAAGGTCGAACAGAGAACGTTATCAGCCATATGTCGCAGATTGGAGAAATAATGGTCTGGGGTGCAACTCTCATCGGAACGATCGAAGAAATGATCGAGGGCAAAATTCTAGGGGACTTATGAGTAAGAATGATTTTGACAAACATACCGATTCCGCGGAAGCACCTCGGTTATCAGAGTATAATTTCAGTATCGATGCATCGGGGATTGTATCGGCTATCGGAAGGATCAGAGGCACCAGGTGGCCCAGACATATACAAACTGACCCTTCTCAAAGAAACCCGAACTTGATGTGTAAATATCACGGCATGCATGGCCATAGGACCGAAGACTGCAGACAACTGAGGGAGGAAGTAGCTCGATTGTTCAACGAAAGCCACCTTCGAGAGTTCCTCAGTGATCGAGCTAAGAATTATTTCAGAGAAAGGGACGCCAATAGAAAGAATGAGCAGGAAGAACTGCAGCATGTAATATATATGATCATCGGCAGGGTTGATGTTCCACAAGGGCCTATATTCAAACGTACCAAGGTGTCAATCACCATAGAAAAGCGAACTTGGAGCTATGTGCCCGAAGGCGTCCTATCATTCGATGACGAAGAAGCGGAGGGCATTTCTCAACCGCACAACGACGCCCTGGTAATTTTTATTTTGCTAAATAAAATTCAAGTTAAACGTGTTCTAGTGGATCCGGGTAGTTTAGCAAACATAATCAGATCGAGGGTCGTAGAACAGCTCGGCCTGCAGGACCAAATTGTACTTGCATCTCGAGTCCAAAACGATTTCAACATGGCAAGTGAAACAACAAAGATGGAGATAATCCTACCAGTAAACTTGGCCGGGACCATCCAAGATACAAAATTCCATGTCATTGAAGGTGACAAGAGATATAATGCACTACTCGGGAGGCTATGGATCCACAACATGAGGGCAGTACCGTCGACCCTTCAATAAATGATGAAATTCCCGACTGTGGATAGTGTGAAAACAGTTTACGGGGAACAACACGCTGCAAAGGAAATGTTTGCAGTCGATGAGGTGATGCCGATATCAGCACCTTTGACCTTAGAAAAATCAAGCACCAAAGATAAGCAGATGGCCAAATAGCAATCACCATCCCCAGCTTCGACCGAATCGGAGGAACAGGTGATCGAAGAAGAAGAAGAGGATTTCCTTACTCCTTGAACTTTCGTTGTTCCCGAAGAATCAGATGTAACCAAGTCAACGGTCGAAGAGCCGGAATAGGTGATACGGATAGAGCATCTACCCGAGTGAAAGGTATACCTGGGAACGGGGTTAACTCCCAAACTCAGAAAAAAACTCATTTAATTTCTTATCGATTACATGGATTGTTTTGCTTGGTCCCATTTAGACATGACAAGAATCCCAGCGGAAATAACCACACACCGGTTAAGCCTGGACCCCAGGTTCAAATCGGTGAAACAAAAGAGAAGGCCTCAGTCCGAGGTGAAACATGCATTCATAAAGGATAGGGTAACTAAACTTCTTAAAATAGGGTCCATTCGGGAGGTAAAATATCCCGAAAGGTTAGCCAATGTAGTCGTAGTCCTTAAAAAAGGGAACAAACTTAGAACGTGCGTAGATTACAAGGATTTAAACAAGGCATGCACTAAAGGCTCTTTTCCACTGCCTAACATCGATCGCATGATCGATGCCACGGCTGGCCACGAGATCCTTACCTTTCTCGATGCCTATTTCGGGTACAATCAAATTCAGATGAACCCGGAAGACCAGGAGAAGACCTCGTTTATCACTAAGTATGGAACATACTGTTTCAATGTAATGCCCTTCGGGCTAAAAAATGCAGGAGCTATATACCAATGCCTAGTTAACAAAATGTTCGAGGAACAGATAGGTAAATCAATGGAATTTTACATTGACAATATGTTGGTTAAGTCCCTGGGCACATAGGACCATTTAACTCATTTGCAAGAAACATTCGAAATCTTGAGGAAGTACAACATAAAACTTAACCCCAAAAAATGTGCCTTTGGGGTCTGCTCGGGCAAGTTCCTCGGCTTCATGGTATCAAATCGGGGAATCAAAATCAACTCCGACAAGATCAAGGCCATCGAGGATATCACCATCGTAGATAGTGTGAAAGCCGTACAAAGGCTAACAGGACGGATAGCCGCCTTGGGCCTATTCATTTCGAGGTCATCAGATTGAAGCCACGGGTTCTTTTCCTTACTCAAAAAGAAAAATGATTTCGCGTGGACCCTGGAATGCCAGCAAGCATTGGAGGAATTGAAGCGATACTTATCAAGGCCGTCTCTGTTTCACACTCTAAAGGTGGATGAGAAGTTGTACTTATACTTGGCAGTGTCCGAAATAGCGGTAAGTGGTGTACTAGATCGAGAAGAGCAAGGTACGCAGTTCCCTGTCTATTACGTAAGTCGGACTTTAGGAGATGCTGAAACTAGATATCCACACTTAGAGAAATTGGCACTTGCATTAATAAGCACATCTAAAAAATTAAAGCCATATTTTCAGTGTCACCCCATATGTGTGATAACCACTTATCCGCTCAGAAATGTTTTGCACAAGCCCGAATTATTGGGCCAATTGGCCAAATGGGACGTCGAACTTGGCGGGTACGATATCGAATATCAACCCCGAACGGTCATCAAGTCTCAAATTTTAGCAGACTTTGTGGCCGATTTTATGCCAACCCTCATACCCGAAGTGGGAAAGAAACTTCTACTAAAATCGGGTACATCATCGGGAGTATGGACACTCTTCACGGACGGTGCCTCGAATGTGAAAGGGTCCGGGCTTGGCATTATTTTGAAGCCTCCCACAGGTAACATTATTAGACAATCTATAAAAACTTCAAGGCTGACTAACAATGAGGCCGAGTATGAGGCCATGATTGCGGGTCTCGAGCTAGCTAAAATCTAGGGGGCATAAGTCATTGAAGCCAAGTGCGATTCTTTATTTGTGGTGAACCAAGTAAACAAAAGCTTCGAAGTTCGAGAGGATAGGATGCAGAGGTATTTGGACAAGCTACAGGTAACCTTACACAACTTCAAGGAGTGGACTGTAGATCACGCACCTCCAGAACAAAATAGTGAGGCCGATGCACTGCAAACTTGGGGTCATCAGTCGAGGAAGATGATATTATCCTGGGGACTGTCGTCCAGTTATCGAGATCTGTGGTCGAGGAGGGTCATGCCGAGATAAATTCTACAAGTTTGACTTGGGATTGGAGGAATAAGTTTATTGAATATTTGAAAAGTGGAAAGCTCCCATCAGACCATAAATAGTCAAGGGCTCTACGAACTAAGGCTGCTAGATTCACATTGGATGAAGATGGAACATTATACAGAAGGACGTTCGATGGACCACTGGCGGTATGTTTAGGGCCGGGGGACACCGATTATGTTTTACAAGAGATCCACGAAGGCACTTGTGGAAACCACTCCGGCGCCGAGTCTTTGATTCGCAAAATTGTTAGAGCAGGGTATTACTGGGATAGAATGGGAAAAGACACTAAGGAGTTTGTTAGAAAATGTGAAAAATGTCAAAGGTTTGCACCGATGATTCATCAACCCGGAGAGCAACTTCATTCAGTCTTGTCCCCATGGCCTTTCATAAAATGGGGAATGGACATCGTCGGCCCCCTACAAATGGCCCCAGGTAAAGCTGAATTCGTTTTGTTTATGACTGACTACTTTTCAAAATGGGTGGAAGGAAATAGAAGTTATAGACTTCATCTGGGACCACATCGTGTGTCGATTTGGGATACCTGTCGAATCGTATGCGACAACGGGAAGCAATTCATCGGCAACAAAGTAACAGAGTTCCTCGAAGCACACAAAATAAAAAGGATCTTATCAACGCCGTATCAACCGAGCGGAAATGGACAGGCCGAATCGACAAACAAGACTATCATTCAAAACTTAAAGAAAAGGTTGAACGACGCTAAAGGGAAATGGAGAGAAGTTCTACCCGAGGTTCTTTGGGCATATCAAATGACATCGAAGTCCGGCATGGGAGCAACCCCGTTCTCTTTAGTATATGGCTCCGAGGACTTTATTCCGGTCGAGGTCGGAGAACCCAGCACCAGATTTTGACATGCATCGCAGGAATCAAATCATGATGCTATGAATACTAGCCCCGAGCTAATAGATGAAAAACGGGAAGTTGCACTTGTTCGGATGGCTGCACAGAAGCAAAGAATCGAGAGATATTATAATAAAAGAACCAACCTTCGACACTTTGGAGTCGGCGACATAGTTCTAAGGAAAGTCACCCTTAATATTCGAGACCCGAATGAAGGGAAACTAGGCCCGAATTGGGAAGGACCATACCGAGTCATCGGAGTCATCGGAAAAGGATCTTACAAACTTGGCACAATGGAAGGCGAACAATTGCCAAACAATTAGAATGTATGGCTACTCAAGCGATATTATTGCTAAGGTATGACCTTCTCCCTTTTTCCTTTTATGTTTGATACTAACTTATTGTAGGTGTTCGATCGAAGACGTCAAGAGAACCCTTCTACACGAAGACCTTAGGTTTTAAAGCATGTGTTTTCCCTTAGATCGGGTTTTATCCCACATGGGTTTTTCCGGCGAGGTTTTAACGAGGCAACAACTATGTGATACCTAAGGAGAATTCAACAGTATCCAAGGCTTCTTTTCAATCAACCTCTAATACTGGGGGCATCACCCTTGGAAGTTATATTTTTGAGAAAAATACTTCACGCCAAAGAGGGCCTCGATAGGAAAACTTTGTAATGGGCCAAACGGTCAGATGAACCGTGTTCATGTAGAATAGTCGAGCCCCGATAGCATAACATGTATGCATGTATGAATTATTCAAAGAAGCATTCTTTCTATATCAAACACTTTGTGTCTCAAGGAAATTTGCTATTATACGAGCTACATACTTGTGATTCTGTGAGAAATGGCTCAAAGGCCAAAATGCAAATACATCTCGAATACTCACGGATTGTCATCAACAGCCAACACATTTGAGTTGTCTAAACTCGAATTCATAAGACCTCAAAGAGGCACCCCTCGACGTAAAATCCAAGGCCAACATACTCGGGGACTACTCGAAATGTTATCGGGAAACAAGTCCAAGAGACATACCCAAAGGCTACGGCCATTCTAAAGGCTATGGATAAAATAAAGGCTACGACCGAAATAACGCGGCTCGGAGACGTCCGAATTCCACAATAAAAACAGGCCTTCGAATTCTCAGAAAACCGGTTAATAAAAGATACCCTCGGCAAAATAATCAAAGGACTTCGATAAAATCAGCCCTTGAAAAACCTTAAGAGGTATCGAATTATTCAAATACAAACTTGTGGTAAGGCACTAAAAACAAAAGGGTTCCGATCGACACTAAACCCTCAAAAAACCCAATGGGTAAAAAATGCATGCCAAGGCATAAAGAAATTTTTACTAAGTCTTTTAAGCTAAAAAGGGGAAATAATAGCCATCTCTTAAAGGTCACATCGGCCCAGCCTAAAAGAACTTAAGGGTCAAAACATTCAGAGTTCGAGACCTTGTTCTCACTCAACTCAGACCTAAGGGTCCCACCATCCAGAGCTCACATAAAATCAACTTAAGCATAGCTCGAGGATTCACCAAAAAACCTTAAGAGGTATTCTATTATAAGATTGCCCATTGATTACTAAAAAAAACTAAGGGTTTGTCTTACTTTGAGTTCGAGCCGGTGCTCACTCAATTATTGAAGTTATGACATCAAAAACTAATTCATCACAAAATGAAAACGAAGCAGACTTTACAGCAAATCAGAGACAGAGCAAAAAGGAAAGGAATTCTTTATATACATGAAAAGTATTTACAATGCCCACCTGGAGCCTTACACAAAAGAAAAAAGAAAAAAAATCCTAAAGGCCTAGTCTACTTTAGGGGATGCATCTTCGAGAACCTCCTCCTCAGGGGCTCCATCCTCATCTCATCCGCTCTCGGAACCACTAGCAGAGTCTTCCTCATTGGAGAGTAAAGCGGCAGCCTCGTCCTCCAAAGTTTTTACCTTTTCGAAATTAGCTGAGAGGTCAAATCCACGAGCGTGCACTTCCTCGGGAGTCTCTCTCCGGGATTGTCGCCTGGCGTGATCGACAACACATGACAATTTGACTTTAGCAGCGATAGAGATCTCCTGTGCCCGAATGTTGGCAGCCTTGACGTCAGCTCGATAAAAGGCAACAAACGCCTCCGCCTCAGATTTAGCCTTTGAAAGTTCGGCGGCTGACTTAGCTTCGAGCTCCTCAATATTACAGCTCCGGGCCAAGCTTTCCACCTTCACATTTTGAAGTTGACATTCGTCCGAAGCCAACTGGGCCCAAAGCGTTTCCTTCTCCGAAGCAAGATGATCCATATGTTGCTTCAACCCAGGGTCTCGGCCTCTTTCGGCTTGACCTCCTCTCGAAGTTGCTCCACCAGCTCGCCCTTCTGCTAGGCCTGCAAAGTCGAAGTGTTAGTTACTAAGTCAAATAAATACATAACAAACTCCCAAAAAGTTACATTACCTGCTCAATGAGCTCGGTCTGTTCTCGATGAGCCTTCGTCAAGTCGGTTCGAAGGTCCCTGATCTCCTCCTCTTTTTGAACGTAGAGGCCGTCCCTCTCTTCCACGAGCTTCTTGATTTTGGCATCGCACCGGGCAAGCTCGGCTCGAGACTTGGAGAACGCTTGTCGATGGAGCGTCACAGCCTTCCACAAAGGAAAAAAAGTCAGACTCAGAAAAATGAGAATAAAGCACAAACATAATTATGGAGACAGGAACTTACTTGTTTGAGAAAACGCTGAGCCTCATCAAAAATAAATGAAGCATCCGGGTCGGGACCATCTTCGACCCCCGCAAAGCATTCTCGGAAAATATCATTCCCTTCGTGGTCGTCCCCACGTCGGGAGTCTTCATGGCCCGGGCACCTCGGAACTGTCCTTCGGAGAACACAGGGCGAGGCGGAGATTCATCTATATTAATTATCCCAAGTGATTCACTTGGGACATTCTCTTCTCTTTGGAGGGCCTCGGAATTAGGCTCTTTGGGTTCGCCCGCCAGATGTCCTCCAAGATGAGGTGCGCTTTTACCGCCCGATGGATCAGGGACTCTGCTCGAGCTCCCCTCAGATTTCTACGGTTCGAGATTGAACCGCATCAACCGCCGCCGGTTCAGCGGCCTTCAAAGCTTCAGTGCCTCCCCCCTCTTCCGAGCTACCAGTAAGAAGTCGGCAGCCTCTCCTTCTTCCTCGTCATCCCGAAGGTGTTGGACCGCTTTTGCAGATAGGGCTGCAGGATCGGCCCTAGGCTTTCGAGCCTTATTTTTCTTGGGCTTCGGGGAACTTATTAGCGAAGCCCTTTTCCTTTTCTTCTCTTTGGTTGGCTTCTGGATTTCCTCTTCACCAGGCGGTGGCGGTCTCATAACAACAGTGTATCCGAGGCTTACGTAAGGGGAAATTAAGTATTTTATAGAGAAACGTCAACATATGAACAAGGGAACTGACCATGATTTTTAGCCTCCCACCGACCCTTGGCCAAATCACGCCAACAGCGTTCTGCATGTGAAGAAGTGGAGGCCAGTTGTCGAACCTAACCCGCGAGATTCGGCATCGCACCAGTAATCCAAGGGGAAGTTGCACCATCGAAAAGGAATTAGATCAAAGAAAAATAGAGAAAGGTGAGTAGTAAGCATCATCGATGGGGTTGTACTTACGTTTCATGTTCCTTTCCTCGGGGAATGGCATCCTTTCGGCAGGAATTAAGTCGGAGGTCTTGATTCGGACAAACCGGCCCATCCATCCTCGGTCCTTGTCCTCATCGATGCTAGAAAATAGCGCCTTCGTGGATCGATGCTGGAGCTTTATCAAACCACCTCGATAGAGGCGAGGGCTGTATAGCCTGATCAGGTAGTCGAGGGTAAAAGACATCCCCTTGACCTTGCCCGAAAAAATGCCTGAGCAAATTGACGATGCGCCACAAAGAAGGGTAGATCTGGCCAAGGGTCACCCGATATTGGTGATAGAAATCGAGAATGATTGGATCTACAGGACCCAATGTGAAAGGATAAGTATACACGCTTAAGTATCTTTTCACATGAGTAGTGATGTCCATTTCGGGGGAAGGAATCGCCACCCCCTTATCCTCCCAATTGCAATCCTTTTTCACCTGCTCAAGATCGTCTTCAGTTATCGAGCAGATGTATCGGGACATGGGCTCGCATCGGCCTGGAACTGATGCAAGCTTATTGTATTATGAAATCGAAAGATAGCTCGCATGGACTAGGAATGCACTCCTCGATACGAGGTGGCACCATCGTTCTACCACCGGCCGACCGCGATAATGAGGAGACTTTTTCTTTCTGGGGAACGGTTTTAGATGTTTTAGCCATCACCGTTGAGAACCTCAAAAGAAGAGAAGAAGTTGATGTTGCAACAAGCGCAAATTGAAGGAATGATGAACTCGGAGAAGATGAAGAAGCTAGTAAGGATTTGGGAAAGGTTTGAGAAGTAAAGATTGTAAAGGTTGTGAAATTGACCTATTTATTGGTAGTTTCAACGGTTTGGGGAAGCTAATGGCCGACCATCAGCCGCCTTCAATTAATGACCTTGGGAACTATGCAGACGCGACCTTTCAATCACTTCTGTCGCCGACGTCACGGGATTGACATCATGATCGAGGCATCAGAGGATCGAGGATCAAATCATTTCTTATCGTCGTACTCTAAGAAACGCGGGAACTATCTGTATACGGTCGAAATCAGGTATGCCCGATTCCGTGGGCTCGAGGGTCACTTCGAGAACGAGTTCGAAATGGACCAGGCGCGAGCCCGATGGCGAAGTACGAGATTCGAAGATCAGAGTGCTCGATGAACACCGAGGCCACGCATGACCGACCTCGAGATAATACCGTTATGGTTTTATAACGGAAAGAGCGGGATTCCCGCAGTGGCCCTAAGATCACGGCGTAAATCTGGAACGGATTTGTACTTTGCGGTTAGACACCTGTATAATAAGATTCCTTACTATAATTGGAAGTGTACCTTATTTAGGATTCCCCTACTATATAAAAGGGACCCCAATCATTTGTAACGCATGAATCATTGAGGAGAGAATATACAAATTTCACTTTCTTGTTTACTGTTCATCTGACTTGCGTTATTATTTTATTGTTCCTATCCACCTACCTCGAGGTCGCCATTGTTTAAGGTCGAGGTCTGCTTATACGTTGGTTTGACTTACTTTACTCTTTAATTTATACATTAGATTCCTTGTTTATCAATTAGTATTGGACTAAATCATGTATCTTTAAAACCACAATACAAGTTTAATTGTTGCTCGGATTTTAGGGTAAACGCATTTATCAATTGATATTATGTGAAATTACGTATCCTTAAAACCACATAATAAGTTTAATTGTTATCCAATTTTAATGGTAAACAATAATTTTAAGGCTAAAGTTTCTAATTGGTTAATAAAGTAGGTGATAATATTCGAGACTAAAGTTTAAAATCACAGATAAAATATGTTTTGGTGATTTCCTTGCCTCGATAGACAAAGTTACTGGTGAAAAATAGCAGATGATTGGCGAAAATATCCATGTTGCACTAACGGACCTAAACACCTTTGTTAATTTAAAAAAAGAAGTTTCACTAACCTCTATATACTTTGATTTACAGCATATGCATATTACTAGTAATATATATTTTCAACATAAACTTTCTAAAACAGATTCGGGTGGTTGGTCCAAAAAGTTATGGGAGACACCTATTAGTCGATTTGTTTACTCTTATTTAGTGTAACAAAGCCATTAAAATGGAAAAGTTTGCCGTATAGTCTACAACTAATTTTTTGAATTTTAATTCCATCAAGATAAATTGTCTAGTAAGGCGTATGACAATAAACCAAATACTACATCAAATATTGTATGAGATAAAGTATTGTAAATAGACTCAGAGCATTACTATAAATAAATCTTTATCCAAAGCAAGCCTTTTAGGTTATTCACCAAGTCGTGCCATAAATAATCAAATCTTCTACAAATTCAGATTCACTCCACCCATTTCACTTTGTGCGTCTTATTTTCAATTTAGTGTCTATTAAAAAATATCACATTTTTATATTTAACTAATCGCTCTGAACGTGCGTTGCACGTCTATCTCGTATCATTCTTATAAATTTTGTATTGCAAAATATT
>NW_017672101.1:215022-218510 GCF_001879085.1 Nicotiana attenuata
ATTGCGAAGTCGCATTGCGACAAAAGCTCCGCAAATGCGAAGCCCAGCCTCCCCTGACTTGGTCGCATTTGCGACAGATTCCTCGCAAATGCGGAGAGGACAGCATCGCAAATGCGATGGCTCCCCTTGCAAATGCGATCCCCCACTCAGCATCCCAAGTTCGCAAATGCAAACGGAACCTCGCAAATGCGAGGTCGCAATTGCGACCAATACATCGCAATTGCGATCATACCAGCACCAGCAATTCCTATTCTTAGCAAATCACTCCGAAGCTATCCCGAATCTCACCCGAGCCCCCGGGGCTCCAAATCAAACACTCGTACAAGTCTAAAAAACATAACACGGACTTGCTCAAAGCCTCAAATCACCTCAAACAACGCTAGAACCATGAATCGCACTCCAATCTAAGCTTAATGAACTTTGAAATTTCAATCTTCTACTTTCGATGTTTAAACCTATCAAATCACGTCCAATTGACCTCAAATTCTGCACGCAAGTCATATTCGACATTACGGACCTACTCCAACTTCTGGATCGGATTCCGACCCCGATATCAAAAAGTCCACTTCCGGTCAAACTTCTCAAAAACCTTCAAATTTCTATCTTTAGCCAAATAACTCCAAAATGACCTACGGACCTCCGAATTCACTTCCGATCGCGCTCCCAACTCCAGAATCACCATACGGAGCTATTCACAGACTCAAAATTCTAAACGGTTATCGATAACACTGAAATGCACTTCAAGCCAAACTTATGAAATTTCTTCTAAAATGCTAACTTCCACAATATGCGCCAAAATGCTCCCGGGTTATCCAAAACCCGAACCGAGCATATGCCAAGTCCGAAATCATCATACGAACCTGCTGGGACCTTTAGATCTCGATTCCGAGGTCGTTTACTCAAAAATCCAAATCTTGGTTAATTCCTTCATCTTTAAGCTTCCGAAATGAGAATTCTCTTTCCAAATCAACTCTGAACTTCCCGAAATTCAATTCCGACCACACGTACAAGTCATAATACCTGAAATGAAGCTGCTCATGGCCTCTGACTGCTGAACGACGCGCTAGGGCCCAAAATGACCTGCCGGGTCGTTGCATTCTCTCCCACTTAAACATTCGTTCGTCCTTGAACGTGCTGAGAACTACACTGAAGTAGTCTGAAATCACTGTTTAACACCTCATGCACCTTCCCGTGCTACCATAACTCAGTTGAGCACATTAGCTCGATCAATTCTGAAGATATTTCCTTTTATTCAAGCAAATAAGCCTTAAAGTCCAATTCCAACATCCGGAATTCTATGCTAGGCCTGTTTCCAACATACGCTCACCATATAAACATCTACACGCAGCCCCAAAACACGACTGCATACCTTAGCTGAATTTACCCCTCGCACCATTTTTTTCATAGGACAACTATAACATTCTCTGATCAATTTAGTCGAAATTCTATGACTCTGATGCTCACAACGCACCTCATGATGTGCATAGCTCTTAATCTAGCTCTTACAATACCGACACGACGGAAGATAGGCGTAGAATTTCCTAACCAATTGCTTAATCAACAAATCATTGGATCCATACTCTTGACAAGAACCCTCACCTTATTCTAAACCGAATAATGGTCTTAGTTCCTTAATATACTTCATATACTCAGATTACACTGATCTCGAATTCAATGATCTCGTCTCACCAGTACGAACTGCTCAGGCAGCCACCCCGACATGACTAAAAGTACCATGTGATGCTACAATGTGCCAATAGGCTACCATATCGAAAGAGATATAAGGGAAAGCAAACCTTAAGAAGGAAATTCAACTACACCGCTCGCGAATCATACATGCGACGCGGTCGACTTAATTAAACAAACACCCCGCTCGCGAATCATACATGCGACGCGGGCACACAGCTAATATAAGCTTTCCTCATAAAATAGGAAACAAAACACATAAAAACATATACGGGGAACTGTACTCAGCTTCACTCAGTTGCGGCGCGCAACCCGACCCGAACAACATAACCATGGCGGCGTGTCACCCGATCCACCCATAAAACTCTCATAAGGAGATACGCACCGAGCTAGATTGCTCATTTCAATAATATACCGAATATTGGTCACAAGCACACTAAGTGCATAATTCCATCCCTGGGGAGACATATAGCGCCAGAAGCCACAAAATTCAAGCACAACTGAGGTGCGATATACGATTTGAAATCTCAAAAGCCATCCTGCTCATATAACATCATCTCTACGCGGAGCCTCAACACATAAGGAATTCACCATGTCGTCTCACAACTCGCACGGTGCAATACGTTATTACATGAAATAGCTGATGACAAAATAATACCCCGACTACTCCTCCATTAAGGAGCACTGTGTTGAAATGAACACATCTGGCTTGATATAGAGCCCATATTTACATTTAAATCCATCCACCGACCTCAAGTCGAGCCTGATCGTACCAAACTAGGCAAATGACCCTTCAAAGGTCCATACTAACTTCCCTTTTCTCATAACACACAAGAACAACTATCACAACAGGAGACATCCTCCGCAGTCCACAATCCAATAAACTGAGTGCCCTCCAGGCATCTATTCTCAAATCAACGGTATCATCACAACGTTCATACTTGGCTTAAGTCTTTAATCAATCCAGTGACTACCTGACACACTTATACAATCTTCCTGTGGGACACACTCCCACAACCTACCATAACAAATAACTGGGTTGTATCTCCAAACCACCGGCCGCACTAACGCTGAAATGCGATCAAGAATCATTAACCAGGATGCAAAGCCCCTTTTTTACAAAACTCCGATCTCAGGTGACGCTGATGACAATACCAACTTACCTTAAACATCGAAACTTCTTTCCTGCTCATCCGAGCTCGTGACATCCTTGTCGACACCAAACTGCTACCTTGATCTTCACTTCAAATTCCATACCACTCACTGCACCCAACATACCAATATACGATAGAACTCATTTTTCATCATAGCTTCGGAACCAATGTTAGATTAACACTCCATCATATAAAACTTTCCACTTAACTCACTTCAGGAGGACCATAGCAACACACAGGTGAATTCTCATGACCGTAGAATATGCAAATCTCTAAGTAGTGGTCTAAACCACCATAGCCCTTCCGGGATCCACCTCCACATAACAGGCCACAATGGTAGAATACTTTCTGAATAACACTAACTACGACAGCCGACAAGCCTCGCACGCACCGTCACAATTCACTTGCATAACTTGATCACGCTGAAAGAACTGATCATTACCAGCAACATGCCAATTCGACTATGGCTAACCAATCCCTCTTCTTCCAATTTGTCCTTGCCATAGAAACAATGATAACCCCATTCAACACTTAACACACTCCATCCGCACTCTTCCCGAGTGACCCTGAATCACGAGACCATGCTGTCTCAAATCCCACGAACCATTTCGTACCTCCCAATTGCTACATCGCAAGCCAAAACATCAT